>NW_011149486.1:0-455 GCF_000146605.3 Meleagris gallopavo | reverse complement strand
TTTCTCTCTCTTCCATGTTGCCCGTTGGCGCTTGGTTGGAGTTTGCCGGATCCAAATGCACTCTTCTGACCACGTGTGATGCCGAAAGAAGAGGTAGGCTCCCAAACAGGCTTTTGCAGAGTGCTGTCCATGTCATGGAATTTCTAGTACCAAGAGTTTGTGTTTTTAAGCAACGTTGTTCAGTTCTATATGTGAAGCTTTCTTCTTTCTTTCTAGGATTGGTGACTGCACCACCAGATGCAGTAGCCATTTTGGGCTGCCCATGTTCCTACACTGAACGTGTTCTGTTCTTCGGAAAGGCGTGGACCTTATTGGACATGAAGATATCTTCATTCCTTCTACATTGGCCGAGTCCTCTGCCAGATGCTGTTGGCCTTGTGCCCCCCCTTGAGTTGCTGCGTTACCTGTGCCCTGATCCCTGGAGCGGGGTAAGTGACATAACTACCGGATGTAGT
>NW_011149485.1:0-555 GCF_000146605.3 Meleagris gallopavo | reverse complement strand
TATCACCTTGCCACGATCTCGTAATGGTAAGCGTTATGTGCTCACCATGGTGGAGGCAACAACTGGTGGCTTGAAACCTATGCAGTACCCCACGCTACCGCCCGAAATACCATATTAGGTCTTGAGACACAAGTCCTGTGGCGACATGGTACCCCAGAAAGAATTGAGTCAGATAATGGGACTCATTTTAAAAATTCTCTTGCAGATACCTGGGCTAAAGGTCATGGTATTGAGTGGATTTACCATATTCCCTACCATGCACCAGCCTCAGGTAAGATTGAACGATACAATGGGTTGTTAAAAACTATGCTGAAAGCAATGGGAGGCAGTACATTTAAGCACTGGGAGAAGCATTTGGCAGAAGCCACCTGGTTAGTCAATACCAGAGGATCTATCAATCGTGGTGGTCCAACCCAGTCCAGCTCCCTACATACCGTAGAGGGAGATAAAGTCCCTGTTATACATGTAAAGAATATGTTGGGAAAGGCAGTTTGGGTTATTCCAGCCTCTGAGAAGGACAAACCTCTTCGTGGAACTGTTTTTGCCCAGGGACCT
>NW_011149484.1:0-798 GCF_000146605.3 Meleagris gallopavo | reverse complement strand
CATCCAGCCCGTGCTCCATCCATCACTTGCTCTCCCCACACTCACTTGCTCTCAAACAACCGCCATGCCATCTTTCAGTATCTCCTGTTGCCATTCAGTTCCTCCATGCCGCTTTCACTGCGATTTGGCGCTTTTAAACACCTTCCAGGCTTCCTTCTGAAGTCTGGCAGCGTTTGCAAAGCTCGCTGTTAACGTGTCCCACTGCTGTGAGAAATCTTCCTAGCTCAAGCTCAAGCTCTGTCTTCCTCATCCTGCCCCAGGCAGAAGAACGAGAAGGCGTTCAGTGTTTAGGATAGGAGGTGCGTCTCCTTCCCTCGAGCGCCGCCTGCCTCATTTGTGGCTGGCTCCATGGGGAACGATTCCCCTGCTCAGATGTGAGGGAAGGGGCCAGAGAGCGTGGCTGTGCGCTTCGAGCCTCTCATCGCCTAACGAGCCCGCTCTGAAGCACTTCTGTTCTTCTGCAGGGCATCACACGTCATAACATCCCGAGATGTTAGAGCGGGAGCTCATCTCGTCCAGCCGCCCCGCAAGGAAGAGGGACACCACAGCTCCATCAAGTCGCTCAGGGCCCGGGCCAGCCTGGCCTGGAAAGTCTCCGGGTGCTCCAATGCCTCCTTCTCCCCGTAACTCCGGCCAACTCCTGCTGTCAGGAGCTCCTGGCGCCTACGGAACACTCTCACAATCGCGCCCACAGCTGCACGTATCCCGCCGGCCAAGAGCACTCTCTGCTCTAGCAGTGCGATCCCTCCCCGCGCCCGGCTGCCGAACCACTTCAGCACCGCGCTCTGCACTGAAAGG
>NW_011149482.1:0-1068 GCF_000146605.3 Meleagris gallopavo | reverse complement strand
CAAGAGGACATTTGCTCCCATCTACACCCCGTTTTCTCCCCAAAGGACCCCTTTTCACACCAAAAATGCCACACTTGCCCTCCAAGAGAAGTCAGTCTTTCCCACAATTGTCCACTTTTCTCCCACGTACTTGTCATTTTCTCCCAGAAATACCACATTTCACTTGGAAATTGGGCCTGTGCTTCCAAAAAAGATGGTATTTTCTCCCAGGCATACCTGTTTTCTTCAAACTACCGCACGTTTTCTCCCAAGAAGACAAGATGACAAGACCAAATAGGACACTTGCAACCAAGAATAGGACATCTTCTCCCACTAATACCACTTGTCTCCCAAGGATAGGACATTTTCCCTAAATGCTATGGCAGTTCTGCTAAGAAATACTCCTTTCCTTCCCTAAATGGGACATATGCACCCACAAAATCCCACGACTCCGAGAAAATTCCTCCCAGTTCCTCCCAATTACACTCCATTACATTCCTCATGATGACACTTACTCCCAGACTTTTGGCATTTTACTGCGGAAAGACCATTTCGATCCAGAATATATGCCATTGGCCCTCACAAACACCGATTGCCTCACAAAGATGTGGCACATCCCACCAGAAAGACCATTTCTAGCCCCCAAACGATGGCATTTACTCCCAGAAACACCAGCTTTCTCACACATTCCTCACCTTTTCCCCCCACATAAGACCTTTTCACCCAGAAATGACAGTTCTCTTAGGAATACCTCCCAATTCCCCCTAATCTGCTACACTACACTCCGCACTATGACACTTTCTCCCCAAACTAGGACACCTTCTCCCAGAAAGGCCGCTTTTTCCCCCCAAAGTACACCGTTGGCTTCCAAAAAGAACACATTCTCCCCAAGAAATACCACCCTTCTCCAATACAATGACATTACCTCCCAGTAATGCTACCTTGGGCCCAAACATTGGACAGCTTCTCCCACAACTACTACTTTTCCATCCAAAAGAGGACATCTTCTCCCCAAAGAATGCTATTTTCTCCCGGAAACAAAGCAGCTTTCTCACAAATGGGTGGCATTTTCCAACCAACTATGCTACT
>NW_011149481.1:0-453 GCF_000146605.3 Meleagris gallopavo | reverse complement strand
AACTGCAGCTGACTGCAGCGTTGGTTTTGTTTGTTCCTATCCCCACAAAAGGTTATTCTGAGAATCTGTTTTTTTCTTGTTCCTATTATTAGTATTTACTGCATTGCTAGGATGATGGCTCATTGATGATGTACGTAGATTGCTCTGAAAGGAATGCCTCCTATTTATTTCCATAGAAATGACAACAGATACATAGAGTGAATTCTCAGCTACAAAACTCTGTTTTTCAACACGGTTACCACCATTAGCTATGCTTTTTTTCCAGTGTTGAACGAGTGCCTGCATGCTGTGCTTGGTTAAAAAGAAAAAAACAATCTGGCTGTTTGGGTGGTTTGTCTTTTTGCATCGCTGTTGCCACTGCTGAAGCCTCACTGCGCTCACATCCACGTGTTGGTCTTCATAAATGCTCTGTTCAGTGCGGAGGAGTTCAGTGACAGCCCTGTGCTCCGTGTG
>NW_011149480.1:0-841 GCF_000146605.3 Meleagris gallopavo | reverse complement strand
CTATCCCCACTCCATTTCCCCCATTCTGATCCCTAGAGTCTCCTACCACGCCCCCAGTCCCCCCTATTTTGACCCCCCAGGATCCCCCTGTCCTCCCTTTTCTTCTCACCTCCTCACCCCTTTTTCTGACCCCTAGAGTCCCCTGTACCCCCCCGTGCTCTCCTCCCTGACCCCTGGTGTCTGTTCCCCCATTTTTGACCTCCAGTCCCCCCCAACCGGCCACCTTTTCTGCCCCATAGAAGCCCCCCACAACCCTGGCTCTCCTCTCCCACTCCTCCCTCTGCCCCCAGATGTCCTTTCTGCCTCATGGAGACTCTGTTCACCTCTTTCCCCACAACCAATGGAACAACCCATTAAGTTCCTCCCAGAATCTCTTTCTACAACATTGAGACCCCATTCCCCTCTTCCCCCTGCCCCGTGTCCCCTGAGGTCTCCCCCAGACTCCCTTTCCACAGCATGGAAGCCTCACTAACCTATTTTTCCTCCCACAGCTCCCCTTTCCCATCCCTGGAGTCCTGCAGAAAAACCTGGAGATGTCCTAGGAGGGTTTGGGGCATTCAGGGGGTCCCCCAGGTTTGGGCCCGCGGGGGGTCCCCTTTGAAGGATCTGGAAGCTCCCAGGATGGCTCCAGGAGCTCTGAGGAGCCACTGGGATGATCTGGAGATGTCCCAGTAGAGTCTGGTAGGGTCCGGAGAGTCCTCATGTGGGTCTGAGTGGTCCTGGAGTCATCCAGAAGGGTCTGGAGATGTCCCAGAGGTCCAGGAGGTCCTCATGTTGGTCCAGGGGGTCCCTGGATTCACCCAGAAGGGTCTAGAGGTGTCCCAGAATGATCCTGTAGGGC
>NW_011149479.1:0-452 GCF_000146605.3 Meleagris gallopavo | reverse complement strand
TTGTACAGTGAGGGTGGCTGAGGCAGTGGCACAGGTTGCCAGAGACATGGGATGTGCTGGCCCTTTCCAAGGTGAGCCTGGCTCAGACTCTGAGCAACTTGATCTAGCTGTGGATGGTCAGCATGGGGCGAGTCGGATCACATCGCAAACCTACCTGCATACAAGCAGCGCACCAACATGGGGTGCATGATGTTCATTACCTGCTGGACACATCTCACACCACTGACTGGAGGAGCCCAGGCAATCCTTCAACTCCATCAGGCTGCAAAATGAAATCAGAAGAGACGCAGAACATCATTTAAAACACAACGAGGATGCACACAATGCCCTTAAAAAACACCCACCGCATGGATGCAAATAGCACATAGCCCTATTAATTACAACCATCCAGCTTGAGATCCTCCAGAAAAGCAGAGCTCACAGCTCTGAAATCAAGCAGGAATCACTCACGC
>NW_011149478.1:0-613 GCF_000146605.3 Meleagris gallopavo | reverse complement strand
CTTCAACCAACTCACGTTTTCTCCCAAAAAGACTAGATGACAAGACCAAATAGGACACTTGCAACCAAGAATAGGACATCTTCTCCCACTAATACCACTTGTCTCCCAAGGATAGGACATTTTCCCTAAATGCTATGGCAGTTCTGCTAAGAAATACTCCTTTCCTTCCCTAAATGGGACATATGCACCCACAAAGACCACGACTCCGAGAAATTCCTCCCAATTACACTCCATTACATTCCTCATGATGACACTTACTCCCAGACTTTTGGCATTTTACTGCGGAAAGACCATTTCGATCCAGAATATATGACATTGGCCCTCACAAACACCAATTGCCTCACAAAGATGTGGCACATCCCACCAGAAAGACCATTTCTAGCCCCCAAAAGATGGCATTTACTCCCAGAAACACCAGCTTTCTCACACATTCCTCACCTTTTCCCCCCCACATAAGACCTTTTCTCCCAGAAATGACAGTTCTCTTAGGAATACCTCCCAATTCCCCCTAATCTACTACACCACACCCCGCAGTATGTCAGTTTCTCCCCAAACTAGGACACTTTCTCCCAAAACAGCCACTTCTTCCCCCCAAAGTACACCGTTGGCTTCC
>NW_011149477.1:0-754 GCF_000146605.3 Meleagris gallopavo | reverse complement strand
TGGGGGTTTTCCAGAGTTCAGGACACGCGTCTGAAACAAATTCTGGTTCTCCTCTCAGCAGAGCTGTTGGACAGACCTGTTGGCTCTAGATAGTAAACGTGGCAGTGAGATGAGGCCAATGATGTAAGAGTAAGAGATGCTTTGGAATGCCTTCTATGGCTGCGCAGTTCCTCAGAAGCAGTGACACCTGCCAGCTTCATCAAAGCCGTCCCTTAGATGCTGTGCTGTACAGCTGTGGAGCCACAGTGCTCCACAACAGCTATAATGTGTCCTGAATTAAAAAAAAAAAAAAAGGCAAGGTGCCTGCATCAGATGTCCGTGGCTCTTCCAGAAGAAGAAGAAGGCAGCAGAACCTTATGCTCACACTGCAGTACAAATGCTACAGGAGCAGAAAACAAACCGGGCAGCTCTGGGTTCCTCCCGGGAAGGCAAAACTGCACAGAGATGCACCAAAGGAGCACTGAACTACTGAACTGGGAATTGGTACAAAACACAGCAGCGTCACTTTAAAATGCACGTCGTGGTTTTGCTGCCAGGGCTATTACAGCCCAAAGGTTGCCATAAAGTTCATGTAAAGGAGGATAAAACACGGATGTTCCATACACAAAAGCAAAGAGGAAGGGTGTGAGGGTGTTTCCCCACTGAGAAGTAAGATTTCAGAAAAGGACACCGACAGAGAACCCAGAGGGATACGGAGGCAAACGTAACAGTAACTGCTACAAACCAATGGTACAGAGAGAGAATTCACTGCCAG
>NW_011149476.1:0-440 GCF_000146605.3 Meleagris gallopavo | reverse complement strand
CCCAGCTGCAAGAACAAGACCTAGAGTGAAGAAACAGCTTTCAAGTCATCTCACAGAGCCAAATCTCACCACCACAGTCTTCTGATATGCAGCAATCAAGGCAATAGTTAGACACCATTTCAGATTCTCATTTTAAGTAGCCAGTATCAGGGCTAAACACTGCAAGGAGTAAACAGAAAGAGTCTCCAAACTTCAGCAACTGGTCCCTCTGTGGCAACAGGTTCTGAATTCAACTACAAAAACCTGTCAGCAGATGAGATTTTCACTGGAGCAGAAGTCACACTTCTCTCCCTTCTTAATTATTCAGTTGCATGGCATGCACAGCACCCTGTGCTGTAGCATCAGCACAGCTGTTCTTCAGAGAAACAGTGGCACCCAGTGGCCAGCAGCAGCCATTGGCTGCAAATGCACAGCAGCTTCTCAGTACCTACAGCAAGAAT
>NW_011149475.1:0-496 GCF_000146605.3 Meleagris gallopavo | reverse complement strand
TTATCATCAACTGGAGACGTATCAGTGTTGTCACCCAAGCAGACCACCCACTGCTTTTGGCTTAGTAATTTCTTTGTCAGATGTTTGCAGAGTAGAGGATGCTATGGGAAGGATTTATTTTGAAGGGAAGGAATGCCCCTATTGATGCAGCTATCTGAAGCCTTGCTCTACTTTTCATGAACGTTCAAAACATCTGTGTTGAAACTGATGGACTGACAGTCCTGGGAGGGAGGAGGATAAAGCAATTTTCTTATTATTGACTTCAATCTTTCATAAGCCAGTTGAAAGATGGAAATAAAGCCTGTGGCTTTTTCAACCCTTCTGTTCCAGATAGCCCTGTCAAAGGCAAGTGTGAGGGGCTCCAGGTGCTATGTGGATCCAAAGTTCAGCAGCTGAAAAGAATGAGTAGCTTCATTGTAACAGGGTCACATGTGATTTTGGAGCAAACTTGCTGCAGCTTTTGGAACAGGCTGCCCAGGGAGGTGGTGGAGTCACC
>NW_011149474.1:0-650 GCF_000146605.3 Meleagris gallopavo | reverse complement strand
GCTCGCGCGTCGGAGAAAAGCAGCAGGCACAAGTCGCCCGTTCTCGGCAAGTGAGAAACACGAGAGCGCTGCTGACGGCTGAAAGCGGCACTCGGGAGGAAGCGCGATTTCTCGACCAGCGTCGGCAAACTCTCCGGAGCGGTTCAGCGCGAGTGCCGCTTTCTACGCATGAGAGCGAAGCAGTGCAATTCCGATGCCGAGAACGTGCGAATTCAGCCTCCTGCACTACCTCCGTAGGGAGGTTTTTTCTCCGCAGGCCAGAAAGGATCGCTCCCCACTTTCTGTCACGCTCTCTCTCCCTGGGAGCGAAACAAATGTCGCTCCCCGAACTTCCAACAGCCTTATTAGAGAGGGTTTTGCTCTCCACTCTTTTCCTCCGAGCATGCACAAGCGTAGCCATGGAGAACAACACCAAAAAAGAATTGCCGCTCGAAATGAAGGCAGAGACGTCGTATTCACAGCTAGGCCTAGTGCATTCTGCATGTACCCAAGGCGAAGTGCAAACCGCTCCTCTCCGACGTGCGGACACGAGACCGCTCGCGCGTCGGAGAAAAGCAGCAGGCACAAGTCGCCCGTTCTCGGCAAGTGAGAAACACGAGAGCGCTGCTGACGGCTGAAAGCGGCACTCGGGGAGAAGCGCGATTTCTCGA
>NW_011149473.1:0-429 GCF_000146605.3 Meleagris gallopavo | reverse complement strand
AACAACTCACTCCATCACCAAGAACAAGGCATACCCAAACGGAAGCACTCCCCAGGTTCAGATGCTGCCCCTACTCTTCCCAGCCCTTAAATGGGATCAGGGAGGGATGGAGCCTGGCTCTGCCCCACTCCACAGCCAAACTGCCCCCAGCTGTGCTCGCAGGGCTGCACCCCGCCCCAGGTGCGGGTTCCACAAAAACAGGAGGGCAAGGGAATGCCCAGGCAAAGGCAAGGGCCAAGAGAACATGGAAGGAAATGCCAAGGATGACGGCCCAGACAATACGGCAGGGAACGCCAAAACTGAATGCCGACATGAATGTGGCAACACAAAGCCAAGGGGTCATTAGGCCAAGAGAATGGGGCAAGGAACACAAAAATAGGAGGACAAGAGAATGTAATAGTGAAAACAGTGCAAGACCAGAGACAAGCA
>NW_011149472.1:0-634 GCF_000146605.3 Meleagris gallopavo | reverse complement strand
AGAGCTGGGCAGTAAGAAGCCGGATGAGGTTCAACAAAAGCAAGTGTAGGGTCTTACACCTAGGGAGGAATAATTGCATGCACCAATACAGGCTGGGGGATGAGCTGCTGGAGAGGAGCTCTGCAGAGAGGGACCTGGGCGTCCTGGTGGACGACAGGTTGGCCATGAGCCAGCAGTGTGCCCTCATGGCCAAAAAGGCCAATGGCATTCTGGGGTGCATTAAGAAGAGGCCAGTCTCTTTTCAGTGGTACGTGGAGACAGGACAAGGGGAAACGGACATCAGCTGCAGCATAGGAAGTTTCGCACGAATGTGCGTAAGAACTTCTTGACGGTGAGGGTGATGGAGCACTGGAACAGGCTGCCCAGGGAGGTTGTGGAGTCTCCTTCTCTGGAGATATTCAAGTCTCGCCTGGACGCCTACCTGTGTGACCTGGTGTAGGGAACCTGTTTTTGGCCTGGGGGTTGGTCTCGATGATCTCTAGAGGTCCCTTCCAACCCCTACAATTCTGTGATTCTGTGAAACAATGCTACTGTAGAGTCACTATGAGAGGACACTCTAGCCTCATGCCTCCAGCCTGTATTTAAAATATGTTGTGTGCATGGATCACTGCATGTGACATTATTGAGATGACAT
>NW_011149471.1:0-700 GCF_000146605.3 Meleagris gallopavo | reverse complement strand
AGATGCTTGTACAAAGTGGGCGTAGAGCCTTGGAGCAGCCCTGCGGAGGACTCGGGGATCCTGGTGGACAAAGAGCTGGACATAAGCCAGTAGTGTGCACTTGCAGCCCAGAAGGCCAACTGTATCCTTGGCTGCATTCAAAGAGGAGCGACCAGTAGGGAGAGGGAGGTGATTGTCCCCCTCGACTCGGCTCTGGTGCGGCCCCATGTGCAGCACTGCGTCCAGGCCTGGGGCTCCAGCACGGGAATGATGTGGAGCTTTTGGAGCAGGTCCAGAGAAGGGCCACGAAGATGATCAGAAAGCTGGAGCACCTCTCTTAGAAAGAAATGTTGACGGAACTGGGATTGTTTGTGTGGGAGAAGAGAAAGCTCTGGAGATAGCTCATGACAGCCTTTTAAGACTCGAAGGGAGCGCATAAGCAGGAGGGGGCAACGGCTGTTTAGGAGGGTGGATAGCGATAGGACAAGGGGAAATGGTTTTCAAGTGAGACAGGGGAGGTTTAGGTTGGTTATTAGGAGGCAGCTTTTCACACACAGGGTGGTGACGCACTGGAATGTGTGCTTGAGAGTCACTTCGAGGATGATCTGCTCCATGATCCGTGACCAGCACAGAGGTGAGACTGACATGCTGGTAGTTCCCCGCGTCACACTTTGTATCCTTCCTAAGAGGTGTGCTGTCACCTTTTTCTCCTCAGCAGGGA
>NW_011149470.1:0-757 GCF_000146605.3 Meleagris gallopavo | reverse complement strand
ATAGCAATCGGTACCTGTTGCTCTTTCACTCGTAGCAACCCCACGGCAGATGGATCTTCTGACAGGCCAGGCAAAATAGACAACTGCTTAACACCTTCTGTGTCTACAGCAGCTATTCCAAAGGCCCATCGATACCCTTTGGGATCCTTAAAATATCCCCTTCTGAGGTAATCAATACCAAGTATGCATGGAGCCCCTGGGCCAGTCACAATAGGGTGCTTTTGCCAGTCTTTACCAGTGAGGCTGATTTCGGCCTCCAACATAGTCAGCTCTTGGGAACCTCCAGTCACCCCATGAATATAAATTGATTTTGTCCCTTGGTGACTCGAGGGCATTAGAGTGCACTATGCACCAGGATCCACCAGGGCCTTATATTTCCGTGGTTCTGATGTGCCAGGCCATCTAATCCACACAGTCCAATAAACTCTATTATCCCTTTCCCCCCCCTGGCTGGGGGCAGGGCCCCTCTATTTGTTACCTTCATTGTCTGCAGCAACTGGAGCAATCACCTTTTGGGAGAAGTTCACCTTGGTGGTTGATTTGTCTTGTAACTCTCTTACCCGTGCTTGAAGTACAGGAGTAGGTTGTTTATGCCACTCCTTCATATCTTCTCCATGGTCACGTAGGTAATGCCACAAGGCAAAACGTGATGTGGTCTTACTGTTGTCACTTGCTCGAGCAGGAGAACGTCTTCTTTTGATAGCTGAGACATTGGATGCCACCGGCTGGGAGGAAATCAAGTTGATGAGCCCCTCCA
>NW_011149469.1:0-691 GCF_000146605.3 Meleagris gallopavo | reverse complement strand
CCAGTAGTTAAAGGGAGCCTACAGACAGGAGAGGAATCAAAGTCTTTGAAAGGGTAGATAGCAGCAGGATGAGTTTGAAGTGGAGGGAGGGATTGAGGTTGGATGTGAGGGGGAAGTTCTTTGCTGTGAGAGTGGTGAGGTGCTGGAACAGCTGCCCAGAGAGGCTGTGGATGCCCCATCCATCCCTGGAGGTGTTCAAGGCCAGGTTGGATGGGGCCCTGGGCAGCCTGGTGTAGTTTGTAATGGGGAGGTTGGTGGCTCTGCCTGTGGCAGGGAGGTTGGAGATTCGTGATCCCTGGGGTCCTTCCCAACCCTGGCCATTCTGTGATTCTGTGATATTGGCCCTGTCCATCATGGTGGAGCAGCCTGGTGGCCCCTATGATGTCATAAGCGGCTGGAATGAGGGGAGGAGCAGTGCGTGCTGCGTCCCTTCATTGGAGCGCTTGAGCTCTGCCTGAGTAGCTCGCTTGTTGCACTTGTGCACCAACTGAGTACCTTCGTTTTTGCATCCTCTTGTGCAGCATCTTGTAGGTAAGCTGAGACAGTGTGGGAGAGACGGGTGGGCAGTGAGGGCTTGAGAAGTGCTGGCTGGCGGAGCTCATAGTATCGTATTGCTCACTCTTGTCCATCAGAAGTAATTTCCACCCAGTCCATGCATTCCAAAACAATCCCTAAAGGTGGCATTTGTCCC
>NW_011149468.1:0-737 GCF_000146605.3 Meleagris gallopavo | reverse complement strand
GACACCAAGCTGTGGGGTGCAGTGACACAGCAGAGGGACGGGATGCCATCCACAGAGACCTCAACAGGCTGAGCAGTGGGCACAAATCCAAGTGCAGGGTCAGTAGCTGGGATGAGGAACAGCCACCACCAAAACCTGCTAGGGGATGAAAGGACTGAGCGTAGTCCTGCTCCATAAGGCCTGGGAGTACTGGTGGGTGGGAGCTGGACACAAGCCAGCAGTGGGCCCTTCCAGCCCAGAAAGCCAACCGTATCCTGGGCTGCATCCAAAGATGCGCAGTCAGCGGGCGAAGGGAGGAGATCCCCATCCCTCTGCTCTGCGCTGGTCAGGCCTCAGCTGCAGTGCTGCGTCCAGATGTGGAGTCCTCAGTGCAGGGAGACATGGAGCTCTGCGAGTGCATCCAGAGTACAGCCACAAACACGACCCAAAGGATGGAGCCCCTCTCCTGTAAGCAAGGAGAGCTAGGCTGTTCAGCCTCCTGGAGAAGTGAAGGCTCCAAGGGAACCTGGTAACAGCCTTTCAATACCTACAGGAAAGAACAAGGGAAAATGGAGGCGAAATCTAAGGAAAACGTCTTGTACAGTGAGGGTGCTGAGGCAGTGGCACAGGTTGCCAGAGACATGGTGGATGTGCTGGCCCTTTCAAGGTGAGCCTGGCTCAGACTCTGAGCAACTTGATCTAGCTGTGGATGGTCAGCATGGGGGAGTCGGATCACATCGCAAACCTACCTGCATACA
>NW_011149467.1:0-606 GCF_000146605.3 Meleagris gallopavo | reverse complement strand
AGTGGAAAACAGATGATGAGGTAGCTTAATACGGAGACAATTTTGGCACCACGTTATAATTTAACCTAATGTATAATCAACGAATACACAGATGTTGTAATTAAGAACTATCCAGGAAAGTTAGGCAAGTAAGATTATTGCAACAAGAGGATCACAAATGGAAAGCGCTTACCTATGTTGTAGGCTCGCAGTCTTTTCCACAAGGAGTGATCTCCAGGGAGATCCTTCCTCAGTGGCAGTCACCCCTTCCGACAGGGCAGCTGAATGGCCTTCGCCTGTGTTGCCATGGCTGACTCACTGCTTGTCTCAGGTGGTCAATCAGAGGCTCAGGCAGTGATGCAGCAGTTCCCATGCACCTAATGATAGCCAGAACATCTTAAAGTAAGGCCAGAACCTTTCGAATAGCACCATCATTTAAGAGTGGCACCGGAACTGCACGTTCACAAGGCTTGGTTTTCTGTTGCTATCAGAGAAATTCCAAGCAGTGGTGAACATTTCAGTCTTGCCGTTGTCTCTACTACTGGCTTCCTCTGACATTTACTTCCATTTCTGATAGCTCAGCATGTGCCAACTCTTCACAGGACACAGAAACTCGTATCCTCAGAA
>NW_011149466.1:0-587 GCF_000146605.3 Meleagris gallopavo | reverse complement strand
AGCGACTGCTTCAATACAAGCATACAAGAAACAAAGAAAAGCAAGGGACAGCACTGCACATAGCCTTTTACTGAATAGAATTATGCCTGCCCCAGAAGAGCCCAGTCCTGCATGCTGCGTCCTGGTGTAGCTGTGGGAGCTCTCCTGCCATCCCTCCCTTCCCCCTCCTCCCCAACAAAAAAAACAAACAGACAATGCAGCTGTTGCTTACTTTATGTCCCGGCAGCCGCTGGGTCCCACCTGGTGGCCCGACCACAAAATGAACATCTGCCATCAAGTCATTGTTGAACATCACTGCATTTCTACAAACAGAGACAACATGTTAATTTATAGTACTCAGTGCATCTGTGCAAAACAAATCAGATTTCTGAACACCTTAAAGTTACCCACTAGCAGAATGAAAAGTACTTTGTTTTTAGCTACATTATACATCACGTATGGAGAAAAACAAAACTTGGAGGGGCAGAGGGGTGTATAAAATACAAAAACTTTTCAAAAAGTGGAAATCAGTCAAATTCCCACTAATATCTAACAGCAACATTCTTATTTACACTGTTTATTATTCAGACAGCTGCACTGTATGGAAA
>NW_011149465.1:0-445 GCF_000146605.3 Meleagris gallopavo | reverse complement strand
CTCTAAAAACTCAAAAAGCTTTCCCTGAGCAGGCTCAAGCTGCTCTGTGACAGTGCTTAACAAAACTCTACGTTAAGAGTTTATATAACACAGCGGCAATATTTACTTCCGCGATAATGCTGCTCTCCTTCTTCCTACTTTGCCCCCCCCCAACAAACTGCAAGCTTTTAAGGCCAATCTATATTTATGGTGGGGTAGTTGCTGAGGCTAGGCTGAAGCTCTCCACCGAAAACAAACTCTTATGTAGCCTTAAGGGGTTGAACCAGCTTTGTGTATCTGGATGCATTTCTGAAGGATAATGACTGTATACATTCGTAGTCAGTTAGGCACGTTCTCCTCTGCATGACTATTATCTTGATTTTTTGATAGACTCCCCCTTTCAAGGGAGCAACATCATTATGTTCCACTGGCTTGTAACTGTCTCCTGTTGAACCTGACACTGCGG
>NW_011149464.1:0-631 GCF_000146605.3 Meleagris gallopavo | reverse complement strand
ATACGGTAGACTTTCTCTTATGTAGCTCTTCTTATTTCTCTCTAGAGACAGAATAGAGAGAGCATAGGCAGTCGTAATGCAGCCATGTTACAACATGCATTTTTCAGCCTTACTGACCATTTTGACATCAGTTATTCTTGAATACACGTGAGTTCAGGTGGCAGGAAATGTCAAGAGCTTGCTTTAAAGCTTCCGGGAAATTAAATATTGACTGTTGCACTCCAGATCTGCTCTTCAGCTTCTGCAGGCAATTGTACTTTTGGAAGAAAATTCATCTTCAGGAGGAATCTTTTGTGGGTTTCAGGTAGGCAAAGAGAAATCATTGCTAAAGGTTCTCAAAGTTCTAGACTGCACCCAACAATAAATTACTGCACTCAGTGCAGTCTATTAAAAATTATAGCAATGGAGAAAGATTGTTTCTTCACTGAACTGAAAGCTGCTTGTTTTATAGTGATCAGTAATCATGACTACTTTGTATTCCGGAAAGGAAAATACCTGTACAGATACACATAGGAAAATGCAAGTGATAAAGCAGGAATTCGTTTGAAAGAACTGATAAATTACCTAAAATTCTGAGCAGGATTTTTCAGTCAAGCAAAAATGTTTTTCTGACAAGGAAAATGGAAACCCA
>NW_011149463.1:0-463 GCF_000146605.3 Meleagris gallopavo | reverse complement strand
TCCGAGGGCGGGGGGGCGGGAAGCAAAGCTCACCCGCGGCCTCTGACGGGGCAGCCCATCACTAACTGCTCTGCTCTCACCTTTAGGTTTGGAGGCACATGCCTGCCAGCATGGACGGAGCCTGGGTGGGGACGTGGAGACCTCATCGCCCGCGCGGCCTCATCTCGGCCCAGTTCCCCAGCCCCGGGCCCCAGTACTCCATCCCGGGGACAACAGGTACGGCGACCATCCCCAGGGCGGGACGCGCATCGGGGACGTCACGGGGCAGAGCAGCTCCTGAGCCTTTCCCCGTCCTGTCGGAGCCTCCCACAGACTCGGCTTGGCAGCTGCATGGAGGCGCTCCGGGGGCTCTCGCTATGGAGCGCCTGCACGCGTGGTGCGGGAAGGCCTTTGGAAACGGCTGGCTACAGCAGCGTGCTGGCCAAAGCTCCGCTCTCTTTTTCCCGTGACTTTGCAAGGCACT
>NW_011149462.1:0-614 GCF_000146605.3 Meleagris gallopavo | reverse complement strand
CTGCAGGCCTTCTTTGACACCTACGAAGCTTGAGTGAGGCCGCATCATGTGAAACACCGGTAAGCTATGGAGCTCGAAGGGGAGCTGTGGGCTCCGGTACCTCAGGAGGGGATGTGCGTGCTCTTTAATGTGCGTGCAGTCTGCTTGTGCTATGGCAGAAGGGCTTTGACAGCTGGGACCGTGTTTGTGCTGTCAGGACAAGTGGATATCAACACTTCCCCTACTGGAAGATTTAAAAGTAGAGCCTCTCGTTGCTGCTTACCGTAGGTTTTTCATCTCTAGAAACACAGGTGTTTAAATAGTGCTGTTTTTCATGGGAGATGTGCCAGAATGTACCTGATGGACTATTTGCTGGGCCTTTCTACCACCCGAAATGTTACTGATATGATGGTAGTTCAGAAAGACTGTGCTGTGGATTTGTTTCCTGGACTCACATGAGAAGGATGGCTGTGGAGATGTTGGTCTTGGGGCAGGGGTTGTTAGAAGCTTTTGAGAGTGGCCTCTAATCACTGACCATGAAAAGGAATTGTAAGGCTCTGCGTGCTCAGGTGGGAGCAGAGCGAGGCCAGCAGGGAAGGCTTTTGAAAAATCCCTGTAATCAGTCCAACATAAAA
>NW_011149461.1:0-647 GCF_000146605.3 Meleagris gallopavo | reverse complement strand
AGGCCTCACCTGCAGTGCTGCGTCCAGATGTGGAGTCCTCAGTGCAGGGAGACATGGAGCTGTGCGAGTGCATCCAGAGTACAGCCACAAACACGAACCCAAGGATGGAACCCCTCTCCTGTAAGCAAGGAGAGCTGGGCTGTTCAGCCTCCTGGAGAAGAGAAGGCTCCAAGGGAACCTGGTAACAGCCTTTCAATACCTAAAGGAAAGAACAAGGGAAAATGGAGGTGAAATCTAAGGAAAATGTCTTGTACAGTGAGGGTGCTGAGGCAGTGGCACAGGTTGCCAGAGACATGGTGGATGTGCTGGCCCTTTCAAGGTGAGCCTGGCTCAGACTCTGAGCAACTTGATCTAGCTGTGGATGGTCAGCATGGGGGAGTCAGACCACATCGCAAACCTACCTGCATACAAGCAGCGCACCAACATGGGGTGCATGATGTTCATTACCTGCTGGACACATCTCACACCACTGATTGGAGGAGCCCTGGCAATCCTTCAACTCCATCAGGCTGCAAAATGAAATCAGAAGAGACGCAGAACATAATTTAAAACACAACAAGGATGCACACAATGCCCTTAAAAAACACCCACCGCATGGATGCAATTAGCACATAGCCCTATGAATTACAGCCATCCAGCTTGAGATC
>NW_011149460.1:0-466 GCF_000146605.3 Meleagris gallopavo | reverse complement strand
CGCTCTGCCATCAGCCAGTTCTCAACCCACCTCACTGTCCACTCGTCTATCCCACACTTCCTCAGCTTTGTTATAAGGATGTCGTGGGAGACAGTATCAAAGGCCTTTCTAAAATCAAGGTAGATTACATCTACCGCTCCTCCCCCATCCACCCAGCATGTGACAGCATCATAGAAGGCCAACCAAGTTGGTCGAGCACGACCTCCCCTTGGTGAACCCATGCTGACTACTCCTGATAACCTCCTTATCTCCCAGTTGTCTGGAGATGGTATCCAGCACAAGCTGTTCCATCACCTTTCCAGGGATGGAGGTGAGGCTGACAGGCCTATAATTACCCGGATCTTCCTTCTTGCCCTTTTTGAAGACTGGAGTGACATTGGCTATCCTCCAGTCTTCTATCCTCCAGGCTATCCTTCAGGGACCTCCCCTGTTGTTCAAGACCTCTCAAAAATGATGGAGAGCAGTT
>NW_011149459.1:0-481 GCF_000146605.3 Meleagris gallopavo | reverse complement strand
CCTTGGGTACATGCAGAATGCACTAGGCCTAGCTGTGAATACGACGTCTCTGCCTTCATTTTGAGCGGCAATTCTTTTTTGGTGTTGTTCTCCATGGCTACGCTTGTGCATGCTCGGAGGAAAAGAGTGGAGAGCAAAACCCTCTCTAATAAGGCTGTTGGAAGTTCGGGGAGCGACATTTGTTTCGCTCCCAGGGAGAGAGAGCGTGACAGAAAGTGGGGAGCGATCCTTTCTGGCCTGCGGAGAAAAAACCTCCCTACGGAGGTAGTGCAGGAGGCTGAATTCGCACGTTCTCGGCATCGGAATTGCACTGCTTCGCTCTCATGCGTAGAAAGCGGCACTCGCGCTGAACCGCTCCGGAGAGTTTGCCGACGCTGGTCGAGAAATCGCGCTTCTCCCCGAGTGCCACTTTCAGCCGTCAGCAGCGCTCTCGTGTTTCTCACTTGCCGAGAACGGGCGACTTGTGCCTGCTGCTTTTCTC
>NW_011149458.1:0-696 GCF_000146605.3 Meleagris gallopavo | reverse complement strand
GGGACAACCAAGTTAGGATGCTCCAAGTAAGGATTCGAGTAATAGAATTACAGAATAATAGAATCATTTCAGTTAGATGGGATGCTTAAAGGTCATCTAGCCCAATTCTGCTGCAATTAATAGGAACACCTACAGCTAAATCAAGTTGTTCAGAGAACGCAGAACTCAAGGTTCAGCCTGGCCTTGAGTGTCTCCAAGGACGGGACTTTCATGACCTCTCTGAGCAACTTGTTTCAGTGCCTCATTACCCTTATTGTAAAGCACTTTTTTGTTTGTATCTGATCTAAATCTCCCCTTTTTTAGTTTGAAATCATTTCCCCAAGCCCTATCATAACAGACCCTGCTAAATAATGTTGCCTTCTTTCTTATAGTCCCCCTTAATATACTGAAAGGCCACTACCTGGAAATGCTGTTTTGTGGGAAATTCTTTTATTGGAAAATTTTTGAAAGGCAAAGGTAATGTGGGATTTAAACAAAATGAAAACTTTATTTGAAGCTGTGAAATATAAATTACCTAAATGTTCTCCTTCTTCTTTCTGCTCCCTGCCTTTTTCTCTTTGTCCTTAGGAAGACTGAAAAGAAACAACAGTAGCTGTTAGAGTGGAATTAAACTAACAGTAATGTAAAATCATTTACTTTCTTTAACTGTGCTGCAGTTGTAAGAGTGAACTCGGATTTATCAATATATTATCCCTT
>NW_011149457.1:0-447 GCF_000146605.3 Meleagris gallopavo | reverse complement strand
TTTTGTTTTCCTCCCTTCCTTCCCATTTTGTGGGGTGGGAGGGAGGGCAGGGGCCTACTGCCCCTGTCACGGGCGTAAATTGATCTAGTTAACTCCGTGACAGATTTTTGGTGGAGGATGCGGGCATTTCTGCTTTTTAGCTTTTAGAACGAATCTCTCTCTTTGCTCTTAGAGAGCTTCGTTAGGGAGCATTATCAGTAGTTTAGGTTTCTGTGTTGGAAAACTTGACCTTGAAAGACTAGGCGTGCTGCCAGTGTTCTGGGATATTTGTAAACTTTGAGCACTGCTTAGTCTGGGTAGTGCCTTTTTCTTTTTTTCCTTTTTTCCTCCTTCCTCTTGTCAGTTTCAATTCATTAACACCTTTTTAATAGACACCAGCAATGAACCCACTTTTCATCGTGAGGGTGTTGAGGCTTACAAGCTGTCATGTTATTCTCAACCTATTGG
>NW_011149456.1:0-759 GCF_000146605.3 Meleagris gallopavo | reverse complement strand
AGACCATGGATGAGATAACATCTGCTCAGAGAGTGCTTGGGACACAGCTTACATGGCTTTAGATTGATGCATTCAAACAGAGTCTCTCTGGGTCAGACAACTCACTGTAGGGTCCTGGCATTATGAAAGGATCTGACCTCCTTTCTCAGCCTTCTCCTCCATCCTGAGTGGTTGCCTTGTCTCCTTTGTGAGAGGCTATCCAGGCTGTCTCTCACATATCCTTGTTCTCTTCTTCATTCTAGCCATCTTTCCCAGTCCCAAGACATGTCCTGCTACACCCAGTGTGTGCCATGCCGGCCCTGCGGCCCGACCCCTCTGGCCAGCAGCTGCAATGAGCCCTGTGTCAGGCAGTGCCAGAACTCCACCATCGCCATCCAGCCCTCTCCCGTGGTGGTGACCCTGCCCGGACCCATCCTCAGCTCCTTCCCGCAGAACACCGTTGTGGGCTCCTCCACCTCCGCTGCTGTTGGCAGCATCCTCAGCTCTGAGGGCGTGCCCATCACCTCGGGGGGCTTTGACTTGTCCGGCTTGGGCAGCCGCTACTGTGGCAGAAGGTGCCCGCCCTGCTGAAGCTGCTGGCCGTGGTCCGGGAGAAATTCGTCCAGAAAACATGAACGTGGTGCTGGATCAAGAAGACATCTTCAAGCCCCTGCTTTCAGATTACCTGACCATCCTCAGCTACTCTACGAAATGCTGGCAGGAAGGGGCAATCCTGGCTTTCTGACAACCTGCCTCATGTCTCAGCTGCCATTCCTCATT
>NW_011149455.1:0-597 GCF_000146605.3 Meleagris gallopavo | reverse complement strand
GTATTGGAGAAGGGAGGTATTTCTTGGGAGGAATGTGTTCTTTTTGGAAGCCAACGGTGTACTTTGGGAGGAAAAAGCGGACTTTCTGGGAGAAAGTGTCCTAGTTTGGGGAGGAGACTGTCATAGTGCGGAGTGTAGTGTAGCAGATTAGGGGGAAGTGGGAGGTATTCCTAAGAGAACTGTCATTTCTGGGTGAAAAGGTCTTATGTGGGGGGGAAAAGGTGAGGAATGTGTGAGAAAGCTGGTGTTTCTGGGAGTAAATGCCATCTTTTGGGGGCTAGCAATGGTCTTTCTGGTGGGATGTGCCACATCTTTGTGAGGCAATCGGTGTTTGTGAGGGCAAATGGCGTATATTCTGGATCGAAATGGTCTTTCCGCAGTAAAATGCCAAAAGTCTGGGAGTAAGTGTCATGATGAGGAATGTAATGGAGTGTAATTGGGAGGAACTGGGAGGAATTTCTCGGAGTCGTGGTCTTTGTGGGTGCATATGTCCCATTTAGGGAAGGAAAGGCGTATTTCTTAGCAGAACTGCCATAGCATTTAGGGAAAATGTCCTATCCTTGGGAGACAAGTGGTATTTGTGGGAGAAGACTGTCC
>NW_011149454.1:0-403 GCF_000146605.3 Meleagris gallopavo | reverse complement strand
GGAGGAGGCTGCGTGCTCTTTCTGGGCAATCTGTTCAGTGCTTGTAAAAGTCTTTTTTTCCTTTCTCTCCAGTCTGCTGTTCAATGAGTGACTGTTTTCTGTCCCTATCCCACCAAGATCTGCTGTCCTGATTCTCAGTCTGTCTTCATGCCTCCCTTGTGAGCGTTTAGAAGCTGCCATGAGGTTCCTGTGCACTCTGAACAACCATCTTTCTCCCCGGTTTCTCTTGACTGCACAGACTGGAGGCCATGCACAAAAGGTGCTTCAGGTTGTTATCTTTCCTGGCCAGAAACTAAATAGAGTCTTGTAAATGTGGTCCAATGAGTGTGAAGCAGGGGTGACTTGTCCTGGTCTGGTTGTGCTGCTTTTAATGCAGCCAATTATACTGTGGTGCTTTTGTCTG
>NW_011149453.1:0-493 GCF_000146605.3 Meleagris gallopavo | reverse complement strand
CTATGATGCTGTCACATGGCTGGGTGGATGGGGGAAGAGGCAGTAGATGTAGTCTTCCTTTGATTTTAGAAAGGCATTTGATACTGTCCCCACGACATCCTTATAACAAAGCTGAGGAAGTGTGGGATAGACGAGTGGACAGTGAGGTGGGTTGAGAACTGGCTGACTGGCAGAGCGCAGAGGGTCGTCGTTGGTGGTGCAGAGTCTGGCTGGAGACCTGTAACCAGTGGTGTCCCCCGGTGGTCTGTGCTGGGTCCGGTCTTGTTCGACATCTTCATTAATGACCTTGATGAGGGGATAGTGGCCACCCTCAGCAAGTTTGCTGATGATATGAAGTTGGGAGGATTGGCTGACACGCCTGAAGGCTGTGCTGCCATTCAGCGAGACCTGGACAGGCTGGAGAGCTGGGCAGTAAGAAACCGGATGAGGTTCAACAAAAGCAAATGTAGGGTCTTACACCTAGGGAGGAATAATTGCATGCACCAATACAGGC
>NW_011149452.1:0-487 GCF_000146605.3 Meleagris gallopavo | reverse complement strand
AATGAATCCGCCGCCTGTCCCACTGCCTCCAGTGAGTCGGATGGCAGCAGGAGATCATCAATATAGTGATACAAGTTAACATGATCCGTTTTTTTCCAGTCGGCCAGGTCGCGCGCCACTAGATGATGACAATATGTTGGTGAATGAATGCACGTACCCCTGTGGCAGGACCTGAAAGGTCCACTGCCTGCCTCCCCATGTGAATGCAAATTGATCTTGCGATTCTTCAGGAATTGGGATACTGAAGAACGCATCTGCTAAATGTAGGACACAACGAGAGGTTTTTATCTCCCTACTCAATGTGTCCATTAGGGAAGCAATATTGGGTACGGCTGCATGAATAGGAGGCGTGACCTTCTTTAATTCCCTATAATCTACTGTCATTCTCCATGTGCCATCCAACTTTCGCACTGGCCATATGTGGGAATTGTATGGGCTGTTGTAAGGGCAGGTCTTATAATGCCCACTTTTTCAAATTCTTGCACTG
>NW_011149451.1:0-930 GCF_000146605.3 Meleagris gallopavo | reverse complement strand
GGGGACGCTGCCTGCTTACCAGCTCGGAGGCTCCCAGCTTCTCCACTGCTTTGTAAATCTTCTGCAGGTTAACTGGAAAGAAGGAAGGAGGCGGTGAGATGCGGTGCACACCAGCTCTTGGTTCCAAAAGCTCCTGCATCCCAAAAACATCCTGCATCCTAGAAGCCCCTTCCAGGTATGCACTCTGCTTGAAGTCGAGGACTGGGGTTGGGTGTGCGCCTCTCCTTCGTGAAACTTGAAGAGGGTGACGAGGAAGGCCTCCTCCTCCTCTTTCTCACCACTGGCATCTGACGGTTTTGCCTGCTCGGGGCTTGGTGACTGTTTGCTAGCCACCTTTTCAGTAGATAAGACTTACTGGGGATGTTCTCGCTTTCCTGTAGTGGCTGTATGTACGTGCTGGGCTGGGGGAGGTTATCAGAAAGGAAGAATTTGCTGCAGTACTTGAATGGTAGCCTTTTAGACAAATTTTAGAAGGTGCTGATGCTGCGCTGTGTAGCTCGAGAACTTCCTCAGGAATAATTTGGGACTTGATCCCCAGTTCCCAATTTGAGCTTCTCCATCTGTTTCTGCCCATATTGGAGCAGACCTGTATCTTGGAGGCAAGATCTGGGTAGTGAAAAGCTTAGGGGATGCTGACTGGCTACGTTAGTATATGAAATGGTCAGGCATGGAAGGGAACAGCCAGTTCACAACTGAGTAATAGTTTTGCCTCTCCTATCAAATTCTTGCGCCTGGTTTCTATGAGCTGTTACCCACTGCTTGCAGTGAGACTCAGCACTGGGGATGAGGGGGCCTGGTGCTTAGCAGGGTGTGACTGCAGCTTTGCACTGAAGCAAACTGCGGCCCAGCAGCATCACAGGAGCTTGGAAATCTGGTGTGTGCTGGGTGTTACACTGTACATGCTTAATGGCACTGGACTTGTGGGCTGGC
>NW_011149450.1:0-577 GCF_000146605.3 Meleagris gallopavo | reverse complement strand
GTGTAGCTGAGTAGCAGCAGCTCTCAAAGCCAATATTCTGATGGTCATTTTGTTGTGCAAACACACAAAGACAGCCAACTTTCATTAACACTTGACTGAAGCAGTGTGTGTTCAGTTCAGCAAAGAGTGCATTTAAGAGATGCCTTCGTCATATACTTTGTGACACAGTCTGCAGATCTCTCTTTAGGACTGGATCTGTAGAACTATTGCTAGAGCTGCTTTGATAGAAAGCTCTGGGGATGGAGCACCAGGACTTGATAACTTAATCCCATAAGAAGAGATCAGCAAGGCAGTGAGAATGAGACTGCTGGAGAAACTAATAATGGTGTCAGAACATGGACAAAAGTGTTATGCTAGGGAGAAAAAATGGATTCATTACCATACTGTGGAGTATTTACCAGAGGTGACTTACTGAAGTGTCACCTTTTGAGAGATGGTAAACTTGCAGGGTGGAATGCAGTGAATAATCTGTGGTGTGAAAGTTCCCTACGAAGCGTGACCTGCGGCCTCAGCTGTCAGTAAACAACAGGGGAGCTTGGTGTGCTGAGTCTGAGTAAAAAGCAGCATAGAATGGAAT
>NW_011149449.1:0-747 GCF_000146605.3 Meleagris gallopavo | reverse complement strand
TTCGTGGCCCTTCTCCCGACCCTGCTCCAAAAGCTCCACATCATTCCCGTGCTGGAGCCCCAGGCCTGGACGCAGTGCTGCACATGGGTCCGCACCAGAGCCGAGTCGAGGGGACAATCACCTCCCTCTCCCTGCTGGTCGCTCCTCTTTGAATGCAGCCCAGGATACAGTTGGCCTTCTGGGCTGCAAGTGCACACTACTGGCTTATGTCCAGCTCTTTGTCCACCAGGATCCCCGAGTCCTCCGCAGGGCTGCTCCCAAGGGCTTCTACGCCCAGTTTGTACAAGCATCTGGGTTTCCCCTTCATCAGGGACATCAACAGTGGGGTTGAGTGCACCCTAAGGACACCAAGCTGTGGGGTGCAGTGACACAGCAGAGGGACGGGATGCCATCCACAGAGACCTCAACAGGCTGAACAGTGGCCACAAATCCAAGTGCAGGGTCAGTAGCTGGGATGAGGGAACAGCCACCACCAAAACATGCTAGGGGATGAAAGGACTGAGCGTAGTCCTGCTCCATAAGGCCTGGGAGTACTGGTGGGTGGGAGCTGGACACAAGCCAGCAGTGGGCCCTTCCTGCCCAGAAAGCCAACCGTATCCTGGGCTGCATCCAAAGATGCGCAGTCAGCGGGCGAAGGGAGGAGATCCCCATCCCTCTGCTCTGCGCTGGTGAGCCTCACCTGCAGTGCTGCATCCAGATGCGGAGTCCTCAGTGCAGGGAGACATGGAGCTGTGCGAGTGCATCCAG
>NW_011149448.1:0-360 GCF_000146605.3 Meleagris gallopavo | reverse complement strand
TAGCACCTGGAGCCCCCTCACACTTGCCTTTGACAGGGCTATCTGGAACAGAAGGGTTGAAAAAGCCACACAAAATTCCCATCTTTCAACTGGCTTATGAAAAGATTGAAAGTCAATAATAGAAAATAGCTTTATCCTCCTCCCTCCCAGGACTGTCAGTCCATCAGTTTCAACACAGATGTTTTGAACGTTCATGAAAAGTAGAGCAAGGCTTCAGATAGCTGCATCAATAGGGGCATTCCTTCCCTTCAAAATAAATCCTTCCCATAGCATCCTCTACTCTGCAAACATCTGACAAAGAAATTATAAAAGCCAAAGCAGTGGGTGGTCTGCTTGGGTGACAACACTGATACGTCTCCA
>NW_011149447.1:0-728 GCF_000146605.3 Meleagris gallopavo | reverse complement strand
AGCGGGCGAAGGGAGGAGATCCCCATCCCTCTGCTCTGCGCTGGTCAGGCCTCACCTGCAGTGCTGCGTCCAGATGTGGAGTCCTCAGTGCAGGGAGACATGGAGCTGTGCGAGTGCATCCAGAGTACAGCCACAAACACAAACCCAAGGATGGAACCCCCTCTCCTGTAAGCAAGGAGAGCTGGGCTGTTCAGCCTCCTGGAGAAGTGAAGGCTCCAAGGGAACCTGGTAACAGCCTTTCAATACCTCAAGGAAAGAACAAGGGAAAATGGAGGTGAAATCTAAGGAAAAAGTCTTGTACAGTGAGGGTGTTGAGGCAGTGGCACAGGTTGCCAGAGACATGGTGGATGTGCTGGCCCTTTCAAGGTGAGCCTGGCTCAGACTCTGAGCAACTTGATCTAGCTGTGGATGGTCAGCATGGGGGAGTCGGATCACATCGCAAACCTACCTGCATACAAGCAGCGCACCAACATGGGGTGCATGATGTTCATTACCTGGTGTACAGATCTCAAACCACTGACTGGAGGAGCCCAGGCAATCCTTCAACTCCATCAGGCTGCAGAATGAAATCAGAAGAGACGCAGAACATAATTTAAAACACAACAAGGATGCACACAATGCCCTTAAAAAACACCGCATGGATGCAATTAGCACATGAATTACAGCCATCCAGCTTGAGATCCTCCAGAAAAAGCAGAGCTCACAGCTCTGAAATCAAAGCAGGAATC
>NW_011149446.1:0-473 GCF_000146605.3 Meleagris gallopavo | reverse complement strand
ATATGGGGTGTGTGACGTCATTTTTGGGGTGTGTGACGTCATTTTGGGTTGTGTGTTGTCACAATGGGTGTGTGACGTCACAGAATCACAGAATCACAGAATTGTAGGGGTTGGAAGGGACCTCTAGAGATCATCGAGACCAACCCCCTGCCAAAGCAGGTTCCCTACACCAGGTCGCACAGGTAGGTGTCCAGGCGAGACTTGAATATCTCCAGAGAAGGAGACTCCACAACCTCCCTGGGCAGCCTGTTCCAGTGCTCCGTCACCCTCACCGTGAAGAAGTTCTACGCACATTCGTGCGAAACTTCCTGTGCTGCAGCCGATGTCCGTTTCCCCTCGTCCTGTCTCCACGTACCACTGAAAGAGACTGGCCTCACCGCTATGGCCGCCACACCTCAGATATTATAACCTGGATCAGGTCCCTCTCAGTCGTCTTTCTCAAGGCTAAACAGACCCGGTTCACTCAGCCTTTC
>NW_011149445.1:0-965 GCF_000146605.3 Meleagris gallopavo | reverse complement strand
ATGACATTTCCTGCCAGAAATGCCAGGTTTCTCCCGAAATATGACATTTTCTCCCAAAATACCACTTTTCTCACACAGCATATGACATTTTCTCCCAGAAATGCCTGCTTTCTCCCCAGAATACGACATTTTCTCCCAGGACTACCTGCTTTCTCTAAAAACGGGACATTTTCGCCCAGAAATACCACTTTCTCCAGAAAAAATATGACATTTTCTCACTGATTTACCATTTTTGGTAATTCAGAGCTTGGCATAGTGTATTCTGCATGTACCCACGGCGAAGTCCAAACCGCTTCTTTCCGATGTGCGGAGAAGTGCCCGCTCGCTCGTCGTAGAAAAGCACCAGGCTGAAATCGCCCGCTGTCGGCAGCCGAGAAACACGAGACCGCTGCTGACGGCTGAAAGCGGCATTAGCAGAGAAGCGGAATTTCTCAGCCAGCAACGGCAAACACGGCTGGGCTGTTCAGGGCGAATGCCGCTTTCTACACATGAGGTTGTGGTTGCAAGTGTCCTTTTTGATCTTGTAATCTAGCCGGTATTTCTGGGAGGAAATGTCCTACTTTGGTTGGAAAAAGTCCCCTTTGGAATTGTGATGTTGTATTAAGTGGATGAAACATGAAGTCTACCTAAGAAAAAACAGTTCTTCTGGTAGCAAATAGGACATATGCACGCACAATTAACGGGACTCCTAGACACTCCTCAAGAGGACATTTTCTCCCATCTACACCCCGTTTTCTCCCAGAAATACCACATTTCACTTGGAAATTGGGCCTGTGCTTCCAAAAGATGATATTTTCTCCCAGGCATACCTGTTTTCTTCAAACTACCGCACGATTTCTCCCAAAAAGACTAGATGACAAGACCAAATTGGACACTTGCAACCAAGAATAGGACATCTTCTCCCACAAATACCACTTGTCTCCCAAGGATAGGACATTTTCCCTAAATGCTATGGCAGTTCTGCT
>NW_011149444.1:0-751 GCF_000146605.3 Meleagris gallopavo | reverse complement strand
AACCCACCTCACTGTCCACTCGTCTATCCCACACTTCCTCAGCTTTGTTATAAGGATGTCATGGGAGACAGTATCAAATGCCTTTCTAAAATCAAGGTAGATTACATCTACCGCTCTTCCCCCATCCACCCAGCATGTGACAGCATCATAGAAGGCCACCAAGTTGGTCGAGCACGACCTCCCCTTGGTGAACCCATGCTGACTACTCCTGATAATCTCCTTTTCTCCCAGTTGTCTGGAGATGGTATCCATCACAAGCTGTTCCATCACCTTTCCAGGGACGGAGGTGAGGCTGCCAGGCCTATAATTACCCGGATCTTCCTTCTTGCCCTTTTTGAAGACTGGAGTGACATTGGCTATCCTCCAGTCTTCAGGGACCTCCCCTGTTGTCCAAGACCTCTCCAAAATGATGGAGAGCGGTTCGGCAATGACCTCCGCCAGCTCCCTCAGCACACGTGGATGCACCCCATCAGGTCCCATGGACTTGTGGACCTTAGTACTGCCTAGGCGCTCACGCACGTCCTCTTTCCTGACTAAAGGGAAGTCTCCCATTCCCCAGACCCCTCTCCCTAACCTCCAGGGTGTGGGATTCCTGCGGGAGAGCCTTTTTCACTGAAGGCGGAAGTAAAGAAGGCATTCAGTATCTCTGCCTTCTCAGCATCCACCGTTATGACGAACCCCCCCCTCACTTAGTAAGGGCATTCTCTCTAGTTTTCCTTTGCTGTTAACATACTTGAAGAAGCCTTTTTTT
>NW_011149443.1:0-493 GCF_000146605.3 Meleagris gallopavo | reverse complement strand
AATTGTCAGTCACAATTCTTTGCTGCTCAGTTTGTCTTCCAGCACTGTTCATTCCATTGTTCCCTATTAATTAAAGTAGTGGAGGTGAGGACAGCTAGGAAACTTGTGCTAGATTATTCGGTTCATTCTTCCTGTGATTTGTTAGTCTTCTGATTCCTCATAGCCTGCCTGCACTTATCCAAGAGAATCTATGGTATCATCCAAGAAGCTATTTGAAGAACACGTTGATTTTCAGCTTCTTCTGAGCTGAAGTCTTGATTTTTAGTTGCAAGAATGAAAGCTTCTATTTTCCACTATTTGAGTGTCTTTGTATTCTCATGTTAACAAATTGAAGCTCACAGCTGCCTCAGAGACAAGTCAGTCTTGTCTAATTCAGCAGTGGAAGCAATGAGGCATGGATGTTGAGAGCCTTGCCCAAGGCCATGCAGAAACTGTACCAGAATAAATTACTGAGATGCTGACTCCTTACCTCTCCAATTTTTCTTACCACCTT
>NW_011149442.1:0-740 GCF_000146605.3 Meleagris gallopavo | reverse complement strand
TGGACTCACCGGGCAGCACGGCGTGGTGCAGGGGATGCAGAGAGAACCCAGGGTGCTCAGCAGACTTGCTGGGGCAGGAGGTTCTCCTTCAGCATGGAGCGCTGGAAGGCTGTGGGACTGCCGGTGTCACCTCTGTCAGCTCTCATTCCAGTTCCCTCTTGTTTGCAGAGCCCTTCTGAGCGGCCCCTGCTTCTCCTTGCTGCTTTGGGATCCTGGTGTGTGACTGTAGACTGGGCAGCCAGTTGTCAGGGTAACTGCAAATGCCTTGGCAAAAAGAAAAGGTCTCCTTTTGGAAACGTCTCATCTGGCACGGCTCACGTGGTGTTGGTGACCAAGTGTTTGTTTTTTCCTGTAAGTCAGGAACCCCTTCCTTTTCTTGACTGTATTTTGTATTCCTTTTCACTTGTAGTTTTCCTCTTTTTCAACCCCCTCTGCCATTGTTGTGTCCTTCTCTCCAGCCGTGGATTCGACTCCGAGCAGATTCCTGACCTAAGCCAGGACAGCTATGGCTGTGACATTTGCAGCGTGAGCTCCCTCTGCAAAATGAACTTCAGGGAGCTCCCAAACCCTCTGCTGACCGTATGAGAAGTGCTCAGTGAGTACAAGGCAATGTCTTTCATTTTACCTCTTCCCTGGGCCTCTTGGCATGGCCTGTCATGTACACATACGTCTGCACACCTTTTATGGTCTTCATTCTGCTAAGTTGGGTTTTTTATAGAGATCCAAAGGGTGAATCTGTA
>NW_011149441.1:0-553 GCF_000146605.3 Meleagris gallopavo | reverse complement strand
ATAGAGGCAAGCCAGATTATAAACTGGAGGGATGTTATTGGTTGCTTTAGGTGGATGATTGAGAGACATCAAGAGGAGATATCATGTTTTGATCCTTCTTCTCCAGACACCTGGGGATCACATAAGATCCTTCCATACGAGAGGAATAATTGCTGAAAAAGATTACTTGATACATATTTCTAAGGCCATCATTACACTCTTCAGTTTATCTTATGAGGAACTGGATTGGTGCCATATTAAGGCCAAAGCACTGTGCAATCTTTTCCCACTAGGACCCAAGAGCAAGGAAAGCCTTTATCACCAATCACAGAGAAAGTGGCTCGGCCAGATCCCTCCAGTGTTTCTTCAGGCAGAGTCAGGGAGAATTCTTCAGAGACTGTGTTATCTAAGGAAGGGAAAAGCCAGAAATTTACTCACTAGAAAAATTATCTCACTCAATCGAGACAACCCGAAGGGGACCCCATGAGACTGAGTATGAAATTCAGTCACATAAGCTGAGATCTGAAAATATTTGCCTCATAAAGAAATGTTGCCAGGCAGAAGATAGATATGA
>NW_011149440.1:0-692 GCF_000146605.3 Meleagris gallopavo | reverse complement strand
CTGGGCAGTAAGAAACCGGATGAGGTTCAACACAAGCAAGTGTAGGGTCTTACATCTAGGGAGGAATAATTGCATGCACCAATACAGGCTGGGGGATGAGCTGCTGGAGAGGAGCTCTGCAGAGAGGGACCTGGGCGTCCTGGTGGATGACAGGTTGGCCATGAGCCAGCAGTGTGCCCTCGTGGCCAAAAAGGCCAATGGCATTCTGGGGTGCATTAAGAAGAGCGTGTCCAGCAGGTCGAGGGAGGTGATCCTCCCCCTCTACTCTGCCCTGGTAAGGCCTCATCTGGAGTACTGTGTCCAGTTCTGGGCTCCCCAGTACAAAAAAGACAGGGATCTCTTGCAAAGAGTCCACCATAGGGCCACAAAGATGGTGAAGGGCCTGGAGCATCTCCCCTATGAAGAAAGGCTAAGTAAACTGGTTCTGTTTAGCCTTGAGAAAAGAAGACTGAGAGGGGACCTGATCCAGGTTTATAAATATCTGAGGTGTGGCGGCCATAGTGGTGAGGCCAGTCTCTTTTCAGTGGTACGTGGAGACAGGACGAGGGGGAAACGGACATAAGCTGCAGCATAGGAAGTTTCGCACGAATGTGCGTAAGAACTTCTTCACGGTGAGGGTGACGGAGCACTGGAACAGGCTGCCCAGGGAGGTTGTGGAGTCGTCCTTCTCTGGAGATATTCAAGTCTCGCCT
>NW_011149439.1:0-883 GCF_000146605.3 Meleagris gallopavo | reverse complement strand
GGCCCTCCGCTGGACTCTTTCCAAGAGATCCCTGCCTTTTTTGTACTGGGGAGCCCAGAACTGGACACAGTACTCCAGATGAGGCCTTACCAGGGCAGAGCAGAGGGGGAGGATCACCTCCCTCGACCTGCTGGACACGCTCTTCTTAATGCACCCCAGAATGCCATTGGCCTTTTTGGCCACGAGGGCACACTGCTGGCTCATGGCCAACCTGTCGTCCACCAGGACGCCCAGGTCCCTCCCTGCAGAGCTCCTCTCCAGCAGCTCATCCCCCAGCCTGTATTGGTGCATGCAATTATTCCTCCCTAGGCGTAAGACCCTACATTTGCTTTTGTTGAACCTCATCCGGTTTCTTACTGCCCAGCTCTCCAGCCTGTCCAGGTCTCGATGAATGGCAGCACAGCCTTCAGGCGTGTCAGCCAATCCTCCCGACTTCGTATCATCAGCAAACTTGCTGAGGGTGGCCACTGTCCCCTCATCAAGGTCATTGATGAAGACGTTGAACAAGACCGGACCCAGCACAGACCCCTGGGGGACACCACTGGTTACAGGTCTCCAGCCAGACTCTGCACCACCAACGACGACCCTCTGCGCTCTGCCACTCAGCCAGTTCTCAACCCACCTCACTCTCCACTCGTCTATCCCACACTTCCTCAGCTGTGTTATAAGGATGTCGTGGGAGACAGTATCAAAGGCCTTTCTAAAATCAAGGTAGACTGCATCTACCGCTCGTGCACAGTGCGCAGTGAGCGGTGAGGGTCTCCTCCTGGTGGCCGTGGGATGCAGAATCCTCATCTTCCCCGCGGAGGCTCGCAGTCTTTCTCCCTGTTCACTTCTGACCCTGCGGGAGGGGCAGCCCCCCAGCCCCGTTTCAGCTCGCCCT
>NW_011149438.1:0-588 GCF_000146605.3 Meleagris gallopavo | reverse complement strand
GAGGGGGGAATGACTGTTAGGCTGGGAGCTGGTTGGGAACGCGGTCATTTCTCTCTTTGTTGCTCTGAATGGTAAACGATTAAATGTTCAGCGTTCGTTTTTCTGTGTTTTGGCTTGCGGTCAATTCTGCAGCTCCAAAAACCCCCATCCCCGTGCCCACCTCAGTGCAAGGACGGGGCACCGCAAATGGCCGCGTCATAGGACTGCAACCACCTGCCCCGTACCTCCCCCCAAAATCCCCTCTCCTCCTCAGCACTGTGTGGGAAATAGCTGGGGCGGGGATTCTGGGAGAGCTGGGGCGGCTCAGCCTGCAGAAGAGGAGCTCGGGGGGATCCCGGGCACGGCCGTCGGTCCCTGCAGGAGAGGACGGAGCCGGGCTGCGCCCTGCGGTGCCCACAGCAGGACCGGAGGCACTGGGCACACGCTGCAGCACGGCAGGTTTCCCTGGATGTCACCGCTGAGCCCTCAGCTCGGCTCAGTGCCGTTGGATGTTTTTGCCAGTGATCACAATGCAGGAGATGAGTGCATCCTTGTGAAATCCACCGGGCATCCTAAGGCACGAGGTGCTGCTGGCGCTCCTGAGGTTTT
>NW_011149437.1:0-612 GCF_000146605.3 Meleagris gallopavo | reverse complement strand
GGATTTAACTATGGATGCTATTGCGCAAATCATTCATGACTGTGACACGTGTGCCACAATTAAACAAGCCAAGAGAATGAAACCTCTCTGGGAGGAAAGGGGTGGTGGGAAAAGTACAAATATGGGGAGGCATGGCAGGTTGATTCTATCACCTTGCCACGATCTCGTAATGGTAAGCGTTATGTGCTCACCATGGTGGAGGCAACAACTGGGTGGCTTGAAACCTATGCAGTACCCCACGCTACCGCCCAAAATACCATATTAGGTCTTGAGACACAAGTCCTGTGGCGACATGGTACCCCAGAAAGAATTGAGTCAGATAATGGGACTCATTTTAAAAATTCTCTTGCAGATACCTGGGCTAAAGGTCATGGTATTGAGTGGATTTACCATATTCCCTACCACGCACCAGCCTCAGGTAAGACTGAACGATACAATGGGTTGTTAAAAACTATGCTGAAAGCAATGGGAGGCAGTACATTTAAGCACTGGGAGAAGCATTTGGCAGAAGCCACCTGGTTAGTCAATACCAGAGGATCTATCAATCGTGGTGGTCCAACCCAGTCCAGCTCCCTACATACCGTAGAGGGAGATAAAGTCCCTGTTATACAT
>NW_011149436.1:0-632 GCF_000146605.3 Meleagris gallopavo | reverse complement strand
TCCCCTGCACTGAGGACTCCACATCTGGACGCAGCACTGCAGCTGAGGCCTGACCAGCGCAGAGCAGAGGGATGGGGGATCTCCTCCCTTGGCCCGCTGACTGCGCATCTTTGGATGCAGCCCAGGATACGGTTGGCTTTCTGGGCTGGAAGGGCCCACTGCTGGCTTGTGTCCAGCTCCCACCCACCCAGTACTCCCAGGCCGTATGGAGCAGGACTACGCTCAGTCCTTTCATCCCCTAGCATGTTTTGGTGGTGGCTGTTCCCTCATCCCAGCTACTGACCCTGCACTTGGATTTGTGGCCACTGCTCAGCCTGTTGAGGTCTCTGTGGATGGCATCCCGTCCCTCTGCTGTGTCACTGCACCCCACAGCTTGGTGTCCTTAGGGTGCACTCAACCCCACTGTTGATGTCCGTGATGAAGGGAAACCCAGATGCTTGTACCAACTGGGCGTAGAAGCCCTTGGGAGCAGCCCTGCGGAGGACTCGGGGATCCTGGTGGACAAAGAGCTGGACATAAGCCAGTAGTGTGTACTTGCAGCCCAGAAGGCCAACTGTATCCTGGGCTGCATTCAAAGAGGAGCGACCAGCAGGGAGAGGGAGGTGATTGTCCCCCTCGACTCGGCTCTGGTG
>NW_011149435.1:0-657 GCF_000146605.3 Meleagris gallopavo | reverse complement strand
AGTTACAAACAGATTGGACTCGACGCACTTTCTCCTTGCCCACAAGTAAAAAAAAATAGTCCAAGTTACAGAATGCTGGGACAGAAATTACAGACCGTGTTGCAATGTAACAAGTTCCAATTTCCATGCACAACTCTATCTCATACTATTGCCTTGGAAATTCAAAGCTCAGGTCAGGAACAAGCCTGCATCTTTGTACGTCACAAGGATTAGTTACATCCTTACACCAAACAACACAGGATTACGGAGAAGAGCCATAGAGGTGTCGTCTGCAGAGGTGGAGAAGCAAAATTCAGGCAGGACTGAGAAAAAAAAGAAAAAGCTGTTTGCAGCAAGACGTACTACTGAGTAACTCTGAGCGTTTGGAATTCCAGAAGACATTAATAAACAGCAACTGAAGAGGACTTGTTTCAAATTACTCATGGGAAATCTGTGCTTTTTACTAACCAATCTCAACCTACTACCATGGTTGCTGCTACTGAAACTTTTACTGTTCAAGAAGTCATCTTTTAGTTCCATGCTCTGAGACAACCAGAATAGTGCTCTCAGTCTTTGAAATTTAACAGACAGATCTATAATATAAATCCTATAGATCCAGATTTCTCTCGTGCAGGATTACGGCTGGCTTTGAAACCTGCAGCACATTCAGTGAGTGGG
>NW_011149434.1:0-563 GCF_000146605.3 Meleagris gallopavo | reverse complement strand
ACTGAAGGGCTGCTAGGTGTAAGAGCAGCATCTGAATCTGGAGACTGCTTCCTTTGGGTGTGGGGTGAGCCCTTAGAATGGGGTGAGTGATTCCTGCTTGATTTCAGAGCTGTGAGCTCTGCTTTTCTGGAGGATCTCAAGCTGGATGGCTGTAATTAATAGGGCTATGTGCTAATTGCATCCATGCGGTGGGTGTTTTTTAAGGTCATTGTGTGCATCCTTGTTGTGTTTTAAATGATGTTCTGCGTCTCTTCTGATTTCATTTTGCAGCCTGATGGAGTTGAAGGATTGCCTGGGCTCCTCCAGTCAGTGGTGTGAGATGTGTCCAGCAGGTAATGAACACGATGCACCCCATGTTGGTTCGCTGCTTGTATGCAGGTAGGTTTGCGATGTGATCCGACTCCCCCATGCTGACCATCCACAGCTAGATCAAGTTGCTCAGAGTCTGAGCCAGGCTCACCTTGAAAGGGCCAGCACATCCACCATGTCTCTGGCAACCTGTGCCACTGCCTCAGCACCCTCACTGTACAAGACATTTTCCTTAGATTTCACCTCCATTTTCC
>NW_011149433.1:0-485 GCF_000146605.3 Meleagris gallopavo | reverse complement strand
CCCCACGGGAAGAGCGGCACAGGGCCGTGGGGACGCAGCCGACTCTTGCCCCGGCGCTGCTCAGTTTTGGTCCCATCTCTGCCCACCCACCTGCTCCCGGTGCTCGCCACGGAGCAGCACAGGTCTCCCGGAAACACACGGCCATCAGGAGGAGGAGGAAAACAAGGCGGGCAGGGGCCATGGCCCCCCACACTCGCACCACGCTTCCACCACCGCTGCTGCAGCCACAGTGAGCGTCGCATAGAGCGATGCCTGCGGCACAGCACAGCGTCACAGCCAGGCCTTGTGAGCTCACGGCACAGCACAGCCAGAGGACGGGGCGCTGTGACCTCACGGCTCTGCGATGCCGGCTGGAGGCTCCCCGCGGGCTGCTCCTCTTGTGATGCACTGCACCGGGGCTGGTGCTTACATCACAGGAACGCAGAACAGTGGAACGGGTTGGGTCGGAAGGGACAGTAAAGAACTTATCACCTCAACCCCAATGC
>NW_011149432.1:0-626 GCF_000146605.3 Meleagris gallopavo | reverse complement strand
GTTACCAGGTTCCCTTCGGAGCCTTCACTTCTCCAGGCTGAACAGCCCAGCTCTCCTTGCTTACAGGAGAGGGGGTTCCATCCTTGGGTTCGTGTTTGTGGCTGTACTCTGGATGCACTCGCACAGCTCCATGTCTCCCCTGCCCTGAGGACTCCACATCTGGACGCAGCACTGCAGGTGAGGCCTGACCAGCGCAGAGCAGAGGGATGGGGATCTCCTCCCTTCGCCCGCTGACTGCGCATCTTTGGATGCAGCCCAGGATACGGTTGGCTTTCTGGGCTGGAAGGGCCCACTGCTGGCTTGTGTCCAGCTCCCACCCACCAGTACTCCCAGGCCTTATGGAGCAGGACTACGCTCAGTCCTTTCATCCCCTAGCATGTTTTGGTGGTGGCTGTTCCCTCATCCCAGCTACTGACCCTGCACTTGGATTTGTGCCCACTGCTCAGCCTGTTGAGGTCTCTGTGGATGGCATCCCGTCCCTCTGCTGTGTCACTGCACCCCACAGCTTGGTGTCCTTAGGGTGCACTCAACCCCACTGTTGATGTCCCTGATGAAGGGGAAACCCAGATGCTTGTACAAACTGGGCGTAGAAGCCCTTGGGAGCAGCCCTGCGGAGGACTCGCCGA
>NW_011149431.1:0-579 GCF_000146605.3 Meleagris gallopavo | reverse complement strand
CAGCAAGTGGATGCTTCAAGGTAAACAACTTTGTCACTATGCTCAGTGAAGAACAGTTGTCTTTTAGTTACAGTAGGTACTTGGTGATCCGAGCACTGGACAGACATTCTGACTGGACTAAAGCACAACTCAGTGAAAACATCTGCTCTGAACATCTCTTAATTGAGTGCAAGAGTAAAACCTGTTGCCTATAAACTCTGACTGGGGACTCAGAGATGCAGAGGGAACCTTTCTAAGGACTGTGTGAACAGAGTCCTGCTTTCATCAGCTTGGCTGTCGTGCTCTTGGTTCTGGGCTTTTTCTGGCTTTGGAGAACACTCTCAGAGTTTTGTACATTACGGGCAAATCTTGAATTATTCCAGCAGTTAGCTCTTGATTTTTTTTTCAGACCAAAACATGCTTTAAACAGCAAGAGAGTAAGGATCGTTTCTTAGGTTTTCTTCAAACACCTAAGGAATTCCTTCACATTCTCTTACTGGAAACACTGTCTTTAACAGAATGAAACTGAAGAAATGAAATGTTGTAACTCCACTGAGAGCGTATCATCTCATGGGAGGCCTGCTAAAAGCTGTGGAACAG
>NW_011149430.1:0-712 GCF_000146605.3 Meleagris gallopavo | reverse complement strand
TGCTCGGAGCACATGGCTGCACTCCGTGCACCATGTTGCTTACCACCAGAGAAGGCTCAGGTACCCAACACCATTTTGGCTTCCATCTTGTCTGATAACTGCTCATTATGCACAGCCCTCATCTTTGCTTTGCTTTGGTGAGGTGGGGACTGCCATTGCTTCCTCAGTCCCACAGACCCCTTCCCATCCCACACTGCCATGGGAGATCAGGTTCTGGACCACCTGAGGACCCAAACATCCAGGAGTCTTTGGGTCCTGACGAGATGAGTCCCAGAGTTCCGAGGGAATTCACCGCTGCAGTCACCGAGCCACTCTCCATGGTATTTCACAAGTCGAGGCAGTCAGGTCAAGTCCCTGGTGAGGAGATAAAGGTGACAGCACACCTCTTAGGAAGGACAGAATGTGTGACGCGGGGAACTACCAGCATGTCAGTCTCACCTCTGTGCTGGTCACGGATCATGGAGCAGATCATCCTGCAAGTGACTAAAGCACACATTCCAGTGCGTCACCACCCTGTGCGTGAAAAGCTGCCTCCTAATAACCAACCTAAACCTCCCCTGTCTCACTTGAAAACCATTTCCCCTTGTCCTATCGCTATCCACCCTCCTAAACAGCCGTTGCCCCCTCCTGCTTATGCGCTCCCTTCGAGTCTTGGAAGGCTGTCATGAGCTATCTCCAGAGCTTTCTCTTCTCCCACAGAAACAATCCCAGT
>NW_011149429.1:0-481 GCF_000146605.3 Meleagris gallopavo | reverse complement strand
ACTGGGGGTCCCGGAGGTCTCTTCCAAATGATTAATGACTCTGTGGTTCTACTAAGGGGTCAGTGGTGGGGTGGGTTGGGGCTGGGCTGGGGGGATCCTGGGGGGTCTTCTCCAACCTTACTGACTCTGTGATTCCATCACTTCATCTCCCGTGGGCCGGGTGCCCAAACGACCCTGAACACCTCCGGGGTTGGGGCGCGTGGGAAACTGGCAGAGAATTGGGGCTCAGCCTTGAAACTGACACAAGATCGGGGCAAAAAAGGCTGAAAATGGACAACTTGCTTATGGGGTCGGCGTCTAAGAGTGAGGTCACAGCAGTGCTGCCATCACATCGATGTAACTCTCTTAATCCACACCGTGCACCCGCTCCCGGGCTCTGGAGGAGCCTGGAGAAGAAGAGGAAGCACTGCGACCTTCCTGCCCACCTCTCGGTGGTTTTGTTTGCAGAATTCACCATTCTGTGCTGCATTTGACCTCAGCA
>NW_011149428.1:0-401 GCF_000146605.3 Meleagris gallopavo | reverse complement strand
AACACCGATTTTCTCCTCAAAAATGACATTTTCTCCCAGAAATACCAGTTTTCTTCCCCAAAATATGACATTTTCTCTCAGAAATAGTAGATTTTTCCCAAAAAATATGATATTTTCTCCAAGAAATGCCAGTTTTATCGTATAAATATGACATTTTCTACCACAAATACCCGCTTTCTCCCAAAAATATACGATTTTCTGCCCGGAACTGCAGTTTCCTCCCACAAATACCATTTTTCAACCAGAAATATGACATTTTCTCCCAGAAATACGCGTTTTCTCCCAAAATGTGATGTTCTGCACCAGAAATACCAGTTTTATTCACGAAGACACAACGTTTTCACCAGAAATACCTATTTATACCCAAACATGACATTTCTCCCAGAAATACCAGATTTGCC
>NW_011149427.1:0-797 GCF_000146605.3 Meleagris gallopavo | reverse complement strand
TTTTTCCTTCAATATACGTGAATAGACTGGAGGTACTAATCCCACCAGTTCAGTTCTACCATTGTGTCTTACGGTAAGAAGAAAAGCAGGATGTTTAAGACTCTGTCAGGCACAGAACCTCCAGCACTGGAGGCAGCAGTTCTGAATTCTCGGTATCTTGTCATCATTTGTGCGCATGCACAAGAAACAGTGCAACTCACTGTACAAGGGCAACCAAATGTATTCAAGGCATACTTGCACAGGACTCTGAGGTAGAAAGCTGCTCGCTGAGGCGAAGATGAGAAATGAGGCAGGGGAAGCCTGACAGATTGAGAGTGATGAGGTGTCTGAATAAAGAAAGGAACAGAAGGAATAGACATTACTGGATTCTATCAGACGCCAATATTCATTTGAAAAACATACTGGACACGTAGAGTAAAAAGCAACACAGGATCAACCTGCAACTATTTATTCCGCTATGTCAGTAATGGTAGCTATTATACAAACTCTATGTATTTCTAATAAAAAACCACAAATTCCTCCTCCAGTGTGCAATCAAATTAAGTTCATTTATGAGTTTAGGTAGAAAAAAAGACTTCTGCTGGTCTCGGTAACACAGCTACAAAAGCACTGTACAGGATATTCGCAGATATGGCGTAAGCCAAAGTTTGGAACAGAACACTTCCTTTGTTGATTCTGCTTTTGTTGATGTACATTACCATAGCTTTGATTATGGCAGTAAGGTTTCCTGGGCCATCTGTCAGAGTGCAGAGCTTCCAGCTCCTTCGAAGCGTCCGTCCGCTCACACGTACAACCAG
>NW_011149426.1:0-727 GCF_000146605.3 Meleagris gallopavo | reverse complement strand
TTTCCTACACCAGGTCGCACAGGTAGGCATCCAGGCGAGACTTGAATATCTCCAGAGAAGGAGACTCCACAACCTCCCTGGGCAGCCTGTTCCAGTGCTCCGTCACCCTCACCGTGAAGAAGTTCTTACGCACATTCGTGCAAAACTTCCTGTGCTGCAGCTTATGTCCGTTTCCCCTCGTCCTGTCTCCACGTACCACTGAAAAGAGACTGGCCTCACCACTATGGCCGCCACACCTCAGATATTTATAAACCTGGATCAGGTCCCCTCTCAGTCTTCTTTTCTCAAGGCTAAACAGACCCAGTTCACTTAGCCTTTCTTCATAGGGGAGATACTCCAGGCCCTTCACCATCTCTGTGGCCCTCCGCTGGACTCTTTCCAAGAGATCCCTGTCTTTTTTGTACTGGGGAGCCCAGAACTGGACACAGTACTCCAGATGAGGCCTTACCAGGGCAGAGTAGAGGGAGAGGATTGCCTCCCTTGACTTGCTGGACACGCTCTTCTTAATGCACCCCAGAATGCCATTGGCCTTTTTGGCCACGAGGGCACACTGCTGGCTCATGGCCAACCTGTCGTCCACCAGGACGCCCAGGTCCCTCTCTGCAGAGCTCCTCTCCAGCAGCTCATCCCCCAACCTGTATTGGTGCATGCAATTATTCCTCCCTAGGTGTAAGACCCTACACTTGCTTTTGTTGAACCTCATCCGGTTTCTTACTGCCCAGCTCTC
>NW_011149425.1:0-578 GCF_000146605.3 Meleagris gallopavo | reverse complement strand
CTGGTGAGCGTGTTGCACACGGAGACTGAGCTCTGTGCTTTCTTGAGAGATTACCTTGTGAGAGCCACTGGAAGCACCGCTGCGGCATGTGTGTGAGCTGGGCACAGCTTAGGCTGAGCAGTGACCAGGTGAGCTGGGTTGGTGCTGGGTGGTTGCTGGGAGGTGTCTCAGCAGAAAGCTGGGCTGGGGAGGAGTTTCCAGCTCCAACGGTGCCCTTCTGAATGGCTGTATCCAGGGAAAATGGGTTCTTGTTGAGATTCCATCCCATGTTTCAGTGGGATGATGAAAAGGCATTCCTCACCTGCAAAATTGCTGCCGGGCCCCCGCCTTCATGTCAGACCTAAAAAAGGAAGCAGAGCGCAGACTTCATAGAGTGCAACTTGTGCCTCACTGCTCCGTGCATTGCTTGGTGTGCCAAACCCAGCAGGTGTTTCAGCAAACCGCGCTGAAGTCACGGCAGAGAGCCAGGTGCTCAGCTGGGGACGCGGACGGTCAGCACACTTGTGGGGGAAAAGGGGACCTGGGGCACTTGCTGACAGAAGCCATGGCAGTCAGGCACAAGCTGCAGCTAGTGATGG
>NW_011149424.1:0-507 GCF_000146605.3 Meleagris gallopavo | reverse complement strand
CAGTCCCTTGTGTGAGGTAAGCTCCCCTTGGCATTTCACTCTTTCATCCTCACTGATCTAACTTCAAAGTGCCTTCACCAATAGCTTCTGAATTAATACCCAGTGCATGACTGCCTTGCTACTACCTTCTATCTATTAGCAGACTCTCCCCTGCAGACCACTACAAAGTCCCCAGACTAGCCTAGAATATCTTGCTATAGGCATTCACTGTTTCTGATGGAAATAATGCCTTTCTTTAGATTTTTCTCTATTTCATGTGGACCTCACATAGAAAAGGCAGGGACTGCTGCCTCAGATGCTTATATCAACAGAACACTTTTGACAGTAGGCTATATGGCTGGAAGATAACATTATCATACTCAGCACTTTTCTAAGTTAGCACTTGCCCTTTGCAGATGTGAAAATGCTTTACAGCTGTCAGCAGTTTTGTTCTTCTTGGCCTAGGGATGGAGAACCAGGAACCAGAAGAGCAATAGGAGTGGTCCAAGACAAGCAGAACTTATCAAA
>NW_011149423.1:0-582 GCF_000146605.3 Meleagris gallopavo | reverse complement strand
CTCCGATGTGTGAGTGGGCTCCTGTGTGCACATCGGAAAGGAGCGGTTTGCACTTAGTTTGCCTACGTGCAGAATGCACTCGACTAGCTCCGAATACTATGTCTCTGCCTTTATTTCGAGCCACAATTCATGCTAGTGAGGTTTTCCACTGCTACACATCTGCATTCAGAGACGAAAAGATTGGAAGGGAAAACCCTCTCCAATAAGGCATATGCAAGTCCGAGGAGCGACAGCTGTATTGCTCTCAGGGAGAGCGTGACAAAAAGTGGGGAGCTATTCTTTCAGGACTTCGGAGAAAAGCCCCGCACTCGCAGGTAGTGCAAGAGGCTGAATTCGCACTTGTCGGCATCGGAATCGCACTCCTTCGCTCTCACGCGTAGAAAGCGGCATTCGCGCTGAACCGCTCCGGAGACTTGGCCGTACATGGCCGAGAAATCGCGCTTCTCCACGAACGCCGCTTTCAGCCATCAGCAGCGGTCTCGTGTTTCTCGCTTGCCGAGAACGGGCCACTTCAGCCGGCTGCTTTCTCCGATGTGTGAGCGGGCTCCTGTGTGCACATCGGAAAGGAGCGGTTGCACTTAG
>NW_011149422.1:0-769 GCF_000146605.3 Meleagris gallopavo | reverse complement strand
AGCGCAGAATGCACTACGCCTACCTCTGAATACTATGTCTCTGCCTTTATTTCGAGCCACAATTCATGCTAGTGAGGTTTTCCACTGCTACACATCTGCATTCAGACAGGAAAAGAGTGGAAGGGAAAACCCTCTCTAATAAGGCATTTACAAGTTCGAGGAGCGACAGCTGTAGTGCTCTCAGGGAGAGCGTTTCAGACAGTGAGGAGATCTCCTTTCTGGACTGCGGAGAAAAAACCCCCACTCGCAGGTAGTGCAGGAGGCTGAATTCGCACTTGTCGGCATCGGAATCGCACTCCTTCGCTCTCACGCGTAGAAAGCGGCATTCGCGCTGAACCGCTCCGGAGACTTTGCCGTAGCTGGCCGAGAAATCGCGCTTCTCCCCGAATGCCGCTTTCAGCCGTCAGCAGCGGTCTCGCGTTCTCGCTTGCCGAGAACGGGCCACTTCAGCCGGCTGCTTTTCTCCTACGAATGAGCCGGCCTATGTCTGCACATCGGAAAGGAGCGGTTTGCACATCGCCTTGGCTACATGCAGAATGCACTCGTCTAGCTCCAAATACTATGTCTTTGCCTTTATTTCGAGGCAAAATTCGTCCCTGTGAGGTTCTCCACTGCTACACATCTGCATTCAGACAGGAAAAGAGTGGATGGGAAAACCCGCTCTAATAAGGCATTTGCAAGTTCGAGGAGCGACAGCTGTAGTGCTCTCAGGGAGAGCGTTCAGAAAGTGGGGAGAGATCCTTTCAGGACTGCGGAACGAAAAAACCCC
>NW_011149421.1:0-604 GCF_000146605.3 Meleagris gallopavo | reverse complement strand
AATGGAGAGTGGCTCGGTGACTGCAGCGGTGAATCCTCGGAACTCTGGGACTCATCTCGTCAGGACCCAAAGACTCCTGGCTGTTTGGGTCCGTCAGGTGGTCCAGAACCTGATCTGCCATGGCAGTGTGGGATGGGAAGGGGGTGGTGTGGGACTGAGGAAGCAATGGCAGTCCCCACCTCACCAAAGCAAAGCAAAGATGAGGGCTGTGCATAATGAGCAGTTCTCAGACAAGATGGAAGCAAAAATGGTGTTGGGTAGCTGAGCCTTCTCTGGTGGTAAGCAACATGGTGCACAGAGTGCAGCCATGTGCTCCGAGCAAGGAGCACAGGTTTGTGCAAGAGGCCCGGATGCAGGGCAGTGCCTTCATGACTGTATTGTGTCCAACAGGTGGCAGCAGAGCTGCGGTGCTCCCAAGTGCCGTAACAACTGCACGGAGAGATGTGTTGGTCTCTGTGGAAACAGCAAGGAAGTGGAATCTGCATTTCCCGGCATGCCCCGGAACCTCACTTTGCTGACTGGTCATTGTCGGCCCAGCAGGTAAGGGCGATGCACACCCGCCAGCGTTTACCCATTCCAGAGCCCGGCACAATAGGGTTCCCCC
>NW_011149420.1:0-608 GCF_000146605.3 Meleagris gallopavo | reverse complement strand
ACACCTGCTCACTCGCCCTCATTGCATTAGTGGCTTGCTGGTTTCTTTTTCCTTATGTTAATTAGCTACTGGCCTATGACTGTATACCTTTTTCTTCAGCCTACTCCTAGTCGTTGCTATGGATACAAGCTTACTGAACTAAATGGAGACAGCTTGTTCGCAAAGAAGAATGACTCGGCGATGTGCAAGGCAAGGCATCTTGGAAGCCAAGGTGATCGTACTGATGTGTTGTATTGCATACTAAGCAGGGTGTTGGGGTTCTTGGAGGGACGCCCTCTCTTGTGCATCAGTGCAGGTGAGCTGCCACGTCCACGCTTCTCTTGGGAAGCGCTGTGCTCAGCGTTTCCTTCTGGCCTTGTCCAACTGTTTTGTTCCTGGAGTAGTGCCAAGGACAAACCTAAATACACACGCTGCTACTCAGCATTTTAGCATGCCAAAGTGCCCAGGAGCTATTAATCTGTCTAATGAGGGAATAGTTGGGGTGAGGTGACCAAAGATGCTGAGCATACAGGCCCGGTACGAAGCCTTATTTTCTTGGAAGGTAGTGTTAGGCTCTACTCTACTCAGCAAGACCAGCACTCTGTTTCTGAACTGACATACGCGTTCAG
>NW_011149419.1:0-752 GCF_000146605.3 Meleagris gallopavo | reverse complement strand
CACTTGCAGCCCAGAAGGCCAACTGTATCCTGGGCTGCATTCAAAGAGGAGCGACCAGCAGGGAGAGGGAGGTGATTGTCCCCCTCGACTCGGCTCTGGTGCGGCCCCATGTGCAGCACTGCGTCCAGGCCTGGGGCTCCAGCACGGGAATGATGTGGAGCTTTTGGAGCAGGTCCGGAGAAGGGCCACGAAGATGATCAGAGGGCTGGAGCCCCTCTCTTAGAAAGAAATGTTGAGGGAACTGGGATTGTTTGTGTGGGAGAAGAGAAAGCTCTGGAGATAGCTGATGACAGCCTTCCAAGACTCGAAGGGAGCGCATAAGCAGGAGGGGGCAACGGCTGTTTAGGAGGGTGGATAGCGATAGGACAAGGGGAAATGGTTTTGAAGTGAGACAGGGGAGGTTTAGGTTGGTTATTAGGAGGCAGCTTTTCACGCACACGGTGCTGGCGCACTGGAATGTGTGCTTGAGAGTCACTTGCAGGATGATCTGCTCCATGATCCGTGACCAGCACAGAGGTGAGACTGACATGCTGGTAGTTCCCCGCGTCACACTTTCTATCCTTCCTAAGAGGTGTGCTGTCACCTTTTTTCTCCTCACCAGGGACTTGACCTGACTGCCTCGACTTGTGAAATACCATGGAGAGTGGCTCGGTGACTGCAGCGGTGAATTCCCTCGGAACTCTGGGACTCATCTCGTCAGGACCCAAAGACTCGTGGATGTTTGGGTCCTCAGGTGGTCCAGAACCTGATCT
>NW_011149418.1:0-506 GCF_000146605.3 Meleagris gallopavo | reverse complement strand
CCCTTGTGTGCCGGCAGCACCACACCGCAGGTGTTGCTGTGGCCCCTCGGGCAGGCTGGCCTCAGCGTCAGGTGCCGAGTCTGCCTATCTTCTGCGGTCCTCCCTGTGCTGGCCTGAACTCCTTAGCCCTAAACTTCAGGCATTTGGCCCATCGGGAGCTTGGTGGCTGCAGCGCTCGCTTGCTCCCTTTGGGCACCAGGCTGGCCCTCGAGCTCCGTGAAGACCACGGGGCGGGTTTTGCTGCCTTTCCTCAGCCCGGGTCTGGTGCTTGGCCTTGGGTTCCACGTTCGTTTGGCTGGATGCTCTTCAGGCAGCAGACAGCCCCGGAACACCCGTGCCCTCTTAGAGATGGCCAGCCGAATGCCTGGAGAGGGTGGGAGAGAGAACCGGCATTTCCAGGGAGCTTGGCAGCAGACGCCTGTTCTCTGTCTTCCTTCTAAAGCGAGCTTTCGGTTTCTCTAAGAGCAAGAGGAAGGAAATTCATTCAAAGAGCATCTCAAAGGAAA
>NW_011149417.1:0-504 GCF_000146605.3 Meleagris gallopavo | reverse complement strand
CACTGAGCACATCTTTCAACTCTGTGATCCACAGCTGTGACTTACTTAATTGATCTCAATCAATCCTACTTAAACAGAAGAGACAAGAAGAGAAATATGCAAATGCACTTCTGGACCACATCTACTTGATAACTGGAATCGTACCATACGTGAGCCTCAGCATATCAACACCAGTAACTTCCTTTTCATAGCAGCTATGAAAAATGGGGCAGTGGAGCTAGGGGGTAGTTTAAGGAACTTTATTTCACTCGAGTTACAACTGCAGAACGTGTAGCAAAAGTTGACAGTTCTCGTAAGAAAAGGAAACGTGCAGTGGGCATTTACACAAAGGGGGTGGTTAGAACTATCAGAGCTGACAAGATTTCTCAGGTACAGCTGGGAAGGAGATCACAGATTACATTTCCAAACTGAGTTTTCTAAAGTGATGATTAAAGCCTCAGTACAACATTGTGGCTTTCTGAGCAGCAGTCACACGTGGCAGCTAAAGGATAAAATGTCTTCCGC
>NW_011149416.1:0-698 GCF_000146605.3 Meleagris gallopavo | reverse complement strand
GTGTGTGTGTGTGTGTGTGTGTGTGTGTGTGTGTGTGTCTGTCTGTCTGTCTGTCTGTCTGTCTGTCTGTCTGTCTGTCTAAGTATCTGCATGCACATGTGCACAGCACTGAAAAATCCATGGAAAAAGCACCATGCAAGGAATGCAAGGAGCATTGTCTTTGCCAACTACTGAGCAAAACATTGCAGTGTTTTTCTCAGTAATGTCCCAGACATTTCAGATTGGAGAGAAGGAATCTGGGGGACTGACAGTGGCAAATTAAGCCTCTTTTGTTCATCCTCCAGAGCTAAAATCTGGGTACATTAGGGTAAGCCAGGAGTTCTGCCCAAACCCCAAAGCATTAACTCCAAAGTGCTAAAGTGGAAAGACTGGAAAAGTGGAGAAACTGTTGTTCATGCATCCTGGGAAACTCTAGCAGCTTTGTGCCATGGTAAGAGGGCCCTTTCTCCAGCAAGATAAGGACACATCAATTTTGCTGGAGAAGTGAGATCGTGCTTTCTTGGGAAGGAAAAGAAATACATAAATAAAGTTAAACATTCCTCAGAAATATTTTTGGCTGAGACTTTTCAATCCACATCTTTAACCTTTTGAAACGTTTTTATTATTCGTATTTTTTTTGACATGACTTTTTTCCATTTACATTCAACATTTTGGTCACTTATCTACTTATCTGTTGTAAAATATGTCAGTGCTTCAAA
>NW_011149415.1:0-493 GCF_000146605.3 Meleagris gallopavo | reverse complement strand
CAGGGAAACAGTGCAAAATGAGCGAGAGAGTCTCCTGGTCGAGAGAAACAGCCTCCAATCTGAGAGAGATGCCCTCCGAATTGAGAGAGACTCCCTGCCAATCCAAACTCAACAGTCTTCAATCTCAACAAGACACCCTCCAATCTGAGCTAGATACTCTCATAATCGAACGAGACAGGCTCCGAGCTGAACTGGAGGATGAGAGCATTGGAACTGACCAACCTGATCAACTACAGGAAGCACCACAATTGATGTCACTTGCCCCTGTAAGAGGACGGAAAATGAAACGAATCTCGACTCAGTTAGAAGAGAAGAAAGAAGAGGAGAGAGGTCCAGAGGAGTGGCTCCAAGATCCACAAGAAGCACCCCTAAGTCCAGGGGAGGGGCCCTCAGTAAGACCACGGTCACCGGCGCCAATGAGGGCAACAAGAAGTCCCGAAAGAGTAAGAGGTGAGCAAGATATCGTTACCATTGTTGATCGATCTCTGAAAAT
>NW_011149414.1:0-1016 GCF_000146605.3 Meleagris gallopavo | reverse complement strand
TTTGCGGTCAGCGAGGAGATATAACTCCCGGCAAGGTCACCTGATGCTCGCTTGTCTGCCTGCGCTTCTCTGCCTGCGCTTCTCATCTCAGCGTTATGGTAAGGCCGATCCACCATCAATTTCACATTCTCTCTCCTTATAAAATTCTGTTGATACCATATTTAGGAAATTACTTTGTTTTACCTCAGATTGTTGACACTGTTTTCAATTATTTCGGGGTCCCCTATTTTCTTTATATCTAGGGGCGAGAATCCGCGGATCCCTCCGCCCTTCTAGTCACGGAACCGGGCCGAACCAGCCCGTAAACCATTGACACATCCAAAGATGCGCAGTCAGCGGGCGAAGAGAGGAGATCCCCATCCCTCTGCTCTGCGCTGGTCAGGCCTCACCTGCAGTGCTGCGTCCAGATGTGGAGTCCTCAGTGCAGGGAGACATGGAGTTTGACTCCATTGTTACTCATTACTCACCATTACTCACTCCATCACCAAAGAACAAGGCATACTCCAAAGGAAGCACTCCCCAGGTTCAGATGCTGCCCCTACTCTTCCCAGCCCTTACATGGGATCAGGGAGGGGTGGAGCCTGGCTCTGCCCCACTCCACAGCCAAACTGCCCCCAGCTGTGCTCGCAGGGCTGCACCCCGCCCCAGGTGCGGGTTCCACAAAAACAGGAGGCCAAGGGAATGCCCAAAGGCAAGGGCCAAGAGAACATGGAAGGAAATGCCAAGGATGACGGCCCAGACAATACGGCAGGGAACGCCAAAACTGAATGCCGACATGAATGTGGCAACACAAAGCCAAGGGGTCATTAGGCCAAGAGAATGGGGCAAGGAACACAAAAATAGGAGGACAAGAGAATGTAATAGTGAAAACAGTGCAAGACCAGAGACAAGCAAGACACAGAACAAAGAGGATAGGCAGCCTTCTGGGCACCATGAAGCGCAATTCAGAGCTCTGGGGGAACCCTATTGTGCCGGGCTCTGGAATGGGTAAACGCTGGCGGGTGTGCATCGCCCTT
>NW_011149413.1:0-719 GCF_000146605.3 Meleagris gallopavo | reverse complement strand
TTTCTACGCACAGGGTGGTGACGCACTGGAATGTGTGCTTGAGAGTCACTTCCAGGATGATCTGCTCCATGATCCGTGACCAGCACAGAGGTGAGACTGACATGCTGGTAGTTCCCCGCGTCACACTTTCTATCCTTCCTAAGAGGTGTGCTGTCACCTTTTTTCTCCTCACCAGGGACTTGACCTGACTGCCTCGACTTCTGAAATACCATGGAGAGTGGCTCGGTGAGTGCAGCGGTGAATTCCCTCGGAACTCTGGCACTCATCTCGTCAGGACCCAAAGATTCCTGGATGTTTGGGTCCTCAGGTGGTCCAGAACCTGATCTCCCATGGCAGTGTGGGATGGGAAGGGGTGTGTGGGACTGAGGAAGCAATGGCAGTCCCCACCTCACCAATGCAAAGATGAGGGCTGTGCATAATGAGCAGTTCTCAGACAAGATGGAAGCCAAAAATGGTGTTGGGTAGCTGAGCCTTCTCTGGTGGTAAGCAACATGGTGCACAGAGTGCAGCCATGTGCTCCGGAGCAAGGAGCACAGGTTTGTGCAAGAGGCCCGGATGCAGGGCAGTGCCTTCATGACTGTATTGTGTCCAACAGGTGGCAGCAGAGCTGCGGTGCTCCCAAGTGCCGTAACAACTGCACGGAGAGATGTGTTGGTCTCTGTGGAAACAGCAAGGAACTGGAATCTGCGTTTCCCGGCATGCCCCGGAACCTCACTTTG
>NW_011149412.1:0-523 GCF_000146605.3 Meleagris gallopavo | reverse complement strand
CCTATCCCCCTGTGTGCCTTGACTGTTGTGTTTTCCTTTGCAGGCTTCTGGAAGCGCAGCCAGCTGTCTAGGCGTTTGTGCAGTGCTTGCTGCATTTGCAGCTCCTTCTGGGCCTTCCCAGGTGGGTCCACGCCTCGTGGCATCCTTGCCTCTTGCCTTGTGCTGGCCGGTCGGCTTTTCCTCTGCTGGCTGGGTGGATCCATGCCCGGTAGCTACCCTTCCGTCCTCCTTGGCATGACTGGCAGTGCTTTGCCTTCCTCCAGAGAGGTGTTTTGTTCCAGCTGGCAGGGACAGCCTCCTTCTGGGCTGGCGACCCTGAAGGTGCGTGTGTGGTGGAGGCAGCAGCATGCCCAGTAGCTACCCTTTCCTCCTCCCGGGCACGGATGCCAAGATGTTGGCCTCCTGCAGACTCGGTGGTCATCGGTGCTTCGCCATGACCGTGTATTCTTTGCTTTTTCATGTTGCTGCAGAGGCTTCTGCTGCTGCTGCATGGGTTGATGTTGGTTTCCTCGGTTGGTTTTCC
>NW_011149411.1:0-464 GCF_000146605.3 Meleagris gallopavo | reverse complement strand
TGTTTGTCTTCTGCCGCGGATAGCGTCCTAATCAGATTGTTCTCAAGCGGGAAGGCACGACAGTACTCAATATGAGTGATCAAGCTTCACTTTATTGTTGCACACACAGAGTTTATATATGATTCTACTACACATGTGTTCACCTACTATTGGAGCACAAGGTGGGCGTCCAGGTGGGCTGCCTAGCTTCAACCAATGCTCAGCCAGCATTCACCCCTGCCACTGAGCTCATCCGCTTATCAGCCCCCCACATATCCACAGAGCATAGCTGCGGATGTAGGCCTGCTGTTTAAGGCCTGCTGTTTACAGGCTGCCCAAGGATGTTGTGCCTCCTATCTTAACTCCTAATGCTTTCTCATGAGAATGCACCCTGTGCCGCCGCACTAGTTATGCTCGTACACAGCCTCATGTCTGCCCTGCTCTCGCAGCCATTCCCCAACAATTCCCCCTTTTCTTTTTGCACG
>NW_011149410.1:0-1096 GCF_000146605.3 Meleagris gallopavo | reverse complement strand
TGGAGGCCCTAGGGGGACTAACATCCCCCGTCACGCCATGAACTGTGCTAGGGCCAATTCTTTTGCTTCCGATGGCTCAGGCGTCGTGGCCCGAGACACTTGAGGCGGCTTTTTTTTCCTATTAGGAACAATGAAGTCTTCTAGGTTCCATGCTGTTGTTGGTATCCTCTCTATAATTCTTACCCTTGGTTTCTTAGGGTAGTTTTGAAATGTTTGATTGTCCTTTAGCTGTCTCCAAAGCTGGAGAAGGACATGGTTGGGCTGGCGGTCAATCTTAGCAAATTGGACCGCAGCTCGAATTAGGTCATTAAACATTTGTTTTCGGGAAACCCTTATGGGTCCCGATCGAGGAGCTCGAATAGCCGGCGGCTTGGTTTTAGTCACCGGCAGGACATCAGCTTCTTCTAACATGCGTATGTGACCCCTGGTCTTCATGCACACAGGGAAGCTGCCGTCCCTCATGATGTCGCTGGGGGATCCTCACACCTGCAGTTCCTTATTTTTATGGAAACCCCAAATACCCCGCTTGGAGCTCCATGATACCATGATCCCACCCTGTTATCTCCAAATCCCAAGATAACTGACATACTCACATCCTCATCCGTGCAACTATACTCGTTCCCAGACCCATCATATCTCTGAATTTACCACTTTAGCCACCAAATCTTTCCCGACCCCCTCAAATTCCATCAGATCCCTTCAGTTCCCAAGTACTCCGCAATCCACACCAAAACCCAACATCATTCCTGGAGGACGCCCAAATCCTTCCCAATCCACCCCACAATCCCACTGAGTGCCCACTAACACTACACCACCTGTTATCCACCTCCACTTTGACTCCCTGGAGATCCCACCCAGTGTCTCACTCCTTCTCTTCTGCCCTGGTCTCAGCACCTGGAGGGTTTGGAGGCACCGTGTTGTACATCTCTTTGTAAATATATACCACTGATATCGTGATATCACTTACCGTGATTGCTCTCTTCAGTCTTAGTAAATAGATTTTATCACCACCTTGGACAACCCCTAATTATGTTGTACGGCAGTTGATTGGCTGCTGTTGGAAAGTTCATTAAATGGTCTTCTGTTGTTCCTGTGA
>NW_011149409.1:0-973 GCF_000146605.3 Meleagris gallopavo | reverse complement strand
CTCTTTCTGGGAAGAGAGTAGCATAGTTGGTTGGAAAATGCCACCCATTTGTGAGAAAGCTTGCTTTGTTCCGGGAGAAAATAGCATTCTCTGGGGGAAGAAGATGTCCTGTTTGGATGGGAAAAGTAGTACTTGTGGGGAGAAGCTGTCCAATGTTTTGGGCCCCAAGGTAGCATTACTGGGAGGTAATGTCATTGTATTGGAGAAGGGTGGTATTTGTTGGGGAGAATGTGTTCTTTTTGGAAGCCAACGGTGTACTTTGGGGGAAGAAGTGGCTGTTTTGGGAGAAAGTGTCCTAGTTTGGGGAGAAAGTGTCATAGTGCGGAGTGTGGTGTAGTAGATTAGGGGGAATTTGGGGAGGTATTCCTAAGAGAACTGTCATTTCTGGGAGAAAAGGTCTTATGTGGGGGGAAAAGGTGAGGAATGTGTGAGAAAGCTGGTGTTTCTGGGAGTAAATGCCATCTTTTGGGGGCGTAGCAATGGTCTTTCTGGTGGGATGTGCCACATCTTTGTGAGGCAATCGGTGTTTGTGAGGGCCAATGGCATATATTCTGGATCGAAATGGTCTTTCCGCAGTAAAATGCCAAAAGTCTGGGAGTAAGTGCCATGATGAGGAATGTAATGGAGTGTAATTGGGAGGAACTGGGAGGAATTTCTCGGAGTCGTGGTCTTTGTGGGTGCATATGTCCCATTTAGGGAAGGAAAGGAGTATTTCTTAGCAGAACTGCCATAGCATTTAGGGAAAATGTCCTATCCTTGGGAGACAAGTGGTATTAGTGGGAGAAGATGTCCTATTCTTGGTTGCAAGTGTCCAATTTGGTCTTGTCATCTAGTCTTTTTGGGAGAAAACGTGCGGTAGTTTGAAGAAAACAGGTATGCCTGGGAGAAAATACCATCTTTTTGGAAGCACAGGCCCAATTTCCAAGTGAAATGTGGTATTTCTGGGAGAAAATGACAAGTACGTGGGAGAAAA
>NW_011149408.1:0-537 GCF_000146605.3 Meleagris gallopavo | reverse complement strand
GCTGCAGTCACCGAGCCACTCTCCATGGTATTTCACAAGTCGAGGCAGTCAGGTCAAGTCCCTGGTGAGGAGAAAAAGGTAGACAGCACACCTCTTAGGAAGGATAGAAAGTGTGACGCGGGGAACTACCAGCCTGTCAGTCTCACCTCTGTGCTGGTCACGGATCATGGAGCAGATCATCCTGGAAGTGACTCTCAAGCACACATTCCAGTGCGTCACCACCCTGTGCGTGAAAAGCTGCCTCCTAATAACCAACCTAAACCTCCCCTGTCTCACTTGAAAACCATTTCCCCTTGTCCTATCGCTATCCACCCTCCTAAACAGCCGTTGCCCCCTCCTGCTTATGCGCTCCCTTCGAGTCTTGGAAGGCTGTCATGAGCTATCTCCAGAGCTTTCTCTTCTCCCACAGAAACAATCCCAGTTCCGTCAACATTTCTTTCTAAGAGAGGTGCTCCAGCCCTCTGATCATCTTCGTGGCCCTTCTCTGGACCTGCTCCAAAAGCTCCACATCATTCCCGTGCTGGAGCCCCAGGCCTG
>NW_011149407.1:0-723 GCF_000146605.3 Meleagris gallopavo | reverse complement strand
CTCTTTCCTCTGGGGGAAAAAGCCTCTGTTAAAAGTAATGTAGAGGACAATTCACACAAGCAGTAATTCTGCTTGGAAACTATCAACACTAAGAAGATAGTGGGAAAAAGCTATTTGTTTACATCAGTGTTGTCATTTGCAGAAGTCAAAGCACTTCATGTTCTGGTGTGCTAAAGAAGTTTCCCAGAATATATCAACCCACTGGAGTTAGGCAATTTATTTGTCTGGGGGAACAAGTCAGTTTTCACTTGCCTTAAAGCAAAGGCTGCAAATGGTTTCACTTTGAAACACTAAGTGACACCACTGCATCTCCCAGACAAGATGTTTCAGGAAGATTTAATTTTGTCAGCTACTGACAGACCTGAGGAGCATTCATCAACCATCTTCATTCGGTAGTGCTTTCTTTCAAGAAGATAGGCTTTTGTGTCCTTTCTGTTCTTCTGGCAACCTATCATCATTCACAATCTCCTCTGCCTTCCTTTGGCAAAGCTAAGCAGCAGCATTTGGATGAATAAGAATCAGTTGGAATGCAAGGAACGAAAAAGCATTTGGGTAACACAAGTTAGGAACCAGCCTCGGCAAGGTTCTGGTATGAAACCATATGCTTCATAGCTTCAAATGCTCGGAAAGCGTCTTCAGTTTTGCCTTCAACTGCATCCAGCACTGCAAATGCTACATGAGCCTCTTCTTCATAGGCTGCAACCTGAAAGACCTACAACCAAA
>NW_011149406.1:0-503 GCF_000146605.3 Meleagris gallopavo | reverse complement strand
GGACCTGGAAGCTGCTTCCTTCACTTGAGAGTGTGGAGGAGTATTGGTCCTTGGAATGGGTAAGTGGTTTCTTTTTTTCTTTCAGGGCTGTGATCTTCGTCTTTTTTGGGGGGATCCCAAGTGCGCTGAAGGGCTGCTAGGTGTAAGAGCAGCATCTGAATCTGGAGTCTGCTTCCTTTGGGGTGTGGGGTGAGCCCTTAGAATGGGGTGAGTGATTCCTGCTTGATTTCAGAGCTGTGAGCTCTGCTTTTCTGGAGGATCTCAAGCTGGATGGCTGTAATTAATAGGGCTATGTGCTAATTGCATCCATGCGGTGGGTGTTTTTTAAGGGCATTGTGTGCATCCTTGTTGTGTTTTAAATGATGTTCTGCGTCTCTTCTGATTTCATTTTGCAGCCTGATGGAGTTGAAGGATTGCCTGGGCTCCTCCAGTCAGTGGTGTGAGATGTGTCCAGCAGGTAATGAACATCATGCACCCCATGTTGGTGCGCTGCTTGTATGCAG
>NW_011149405.1:0-1005 GCF_000146605.3 Meleagris gallopavo | reverse complement strand
CCTCTCACCTGTCACTGCCCGTAAGTACCAGACTTGAATGAAGCAATGTTTTTTGTACAAACTTAATGATAACTTTTTTTCTTAATTCATATCTCGTGGCGTACAGTGTCACACACAACCAGTGGGACAGTCAAACACAAGATGAGCAACAAGGCTTATCTCTGCTTAGCCTTTGAGGAACTTTATTTCTCTCAGTCGTCACCTAAGAAATACCCTGATAAGCTTCAGCAGGAAGAGGGGATTGTTTCACAGGCAAGAGACTACGTGAGTTTCTGATCTCGGATCATAAGAAAAATTCAAAATCCTAAAGCATCTCAGTATTAAAACCTTCATCATATCCATCAAATATGCTCAAAGTCTTGGATCACAAGCATTTGAAGCATTTGAGGCCATTTGAAGCATCTCTTCAAGCACTTCAAGCACGTCTACCCAGAACAGGAGGCCAGAATCAGGGTCAATTCTTTTTCAGGCAGCATGGGATTTCTACCTGCCTTGGTATGCAGCAAAGACACCTGGCTTTGGTTTTATAATTAATGCAGCCAGAAATGGTCTCCTCTTACTGAACCAGTCAAAATTATTAGAAGTACTTCATGTTGATAAGGATTCTGTAACCATTCAAAGTCTCTGCTTAACAAAGTTATATATAAAAAATACCAAAAAACAAAACATACTTGTTAAATGGAATGTTTTCTACTATTTTTTTCTTTACATCTATCCTATGGATTAAAATCTATTCCTTAAGCCTTCCTTACGATTTTGTAGCATGCAGGTTATGCATTTGAAACAAAGCACATTTTCACTTGCATCATCCCAAAGGCTAATGTCAACCTGTTTGCAGCCACGACCTTGCATGGAGATGATCTCTACTCATCAGGGTCACTGGAAATCACAGCAGGAGCTCTGGGAGGTGTTTGTGTGTCCCCACTGCCTTCCATTACTCTTTGAAAGTAATGAAGAGGTAAGAAGGATAAGAGTGAGCAGCAATGCAACAAATAAAACTGAAAA
>NW_011149404.1:0-754 GCF_000146605.3 Meleagris gallopavo | reverse complement strand
CTCAGAAGGAACATCCAACCTTTATTCTTTCTTCATGACAGAGAACTGCAGAAACTCCCTTCTGCGTGGCAGTAAGGACGGTCCATCCCCATCGCGTCCCTCTGTGCGCTGAAAGCTCTGTTGGCTCTCTGGCAGCCTGCTGGCTGCTGCTCACAAACACGGGGAACTGCACCACACTGCTTCTAAAGAGAGAAAGGAAGAAACGGTGCTGGGAACGGGCAGCCAAGGTTTGCAGAGAGGTTCCAGGTTGTGCCAGAGATAGGATTATCAGAGTGCTGAGACATTACTTATCACTAAAGGAAACATTTGGGAGCATATTCACAACATCTGCAAAAATTATAACTGCTAGGCTCAGTTAGTTTTCCTATGGCTGCACCGTGCTGGGATAATTCTGAGCTGACCTGCGAGAAAGAGAAAGGAAACGTGGGATTAGCACAAATGCAGAAGCCCAAGGCTGTATGCCACCACGTATTGCAGCCTTGGGAAGTCAGCTGCAACTACAATCTTGGTCAGAATTAAAACAGGCACCGTAAATTAAGTGTGACCTCTGAAGTCATTGCCATGATCAGAAATAGATGCTGAAATCGCTCACATAACTGTAGGTGGGTACCTCCAAATTCTTTGCTTTGAGGAAAGATGGCAACAAGAAGGAAATGCAGAAACAGTGGAAACAGAGACATGCAGCCTGCTCAATTTGGTGGCCTTCTACAATGGAGTGACAGCATCAGTGGGAAAGGAAGAGCAACTGACATCA
>NW_011149403.1:0-480 GCF_000146605.3 Meleagris gallopavo | reverse complement strand
TGTCAGCAACAGCAGGAGCACGTGGAGCACTGCCTCCAACCAGAGCAGCGCCAGGATGGCAGCTCGGTGGGCCGAAGCTGCACAGTTTCCACTCCGGACCAGTAGAAGTGCAGCAGCTCGTGGAATGCCGCTGGACAAATCGGGCCGTGCGCTCCTTGTCAATCTCTAATTATGACTGGTTTTAATTGACTACGACCAAAGTTGGAGCGCCGAGTTGGGCGGCACTCGGAACGCTGCCCTGTGACGCTGCGCACTGCAGCCGCTGCCTCCTCTTCCTCTCAGTCCTTCAGCTGCAGCTTCTGCATCATCTCCACAAGGCTGTTCATTGCGGAGCGCTGGAAGGAAACAAGGCAAGTTTGATTTCCTCAAACACACAGCTGGGTGTTTTTCTATGACACTCGCTTGCCTTGGGATTCTGCAATATCTTTCACGTCTGACAAACGGAGGCACTGAGAACAACAAGAGCCGTGTCTGTGCTCA
>NW_011149402.1:0-735 GCF_000146605.3 Meleagris gallopavo | reverse complement strand
AGACTATTCCTGTCACCCAAACATGGTTGAAATTGGGGTTGGGCGTCTCCCACCCCAGGAGTATAAGGTATCTATTGCCCCAGTCCAGGAATACATCTTGGGCATAGATATTCTATGCGGTCTGCCTCTCCAGACAACCGTGGGAGAGTTCAGACTTCGACAGAAATGTATCAGTATCTGGGCAGTGTAGGCAATATTAAGAGGCCATGCGAAACATGGGTCTATTTGCCTGTCAAAACCGCATGGGATTACTAATGTGAGACAGTATAGACTCCCGGGTGGGCAGGATGAAATATCAAAGATGATGCAGGAATTAGAAAAAGTGGGCATTATAAGACCTGCCCACAGCCCGTATAATTCCCCCATATGGCCAGTGCGAAAGTCGGATGGCACATGAAGAATGACAGTACATTACAGGGAATTAAATAAGGTCACACTGCCTATTCATGCGGCCGTACCCAATATTGCCTCCCTAATGAGCACATTAAGTAGGGAGATAAAAACCTATCATTGTTTCCTAGATTTAGCAGATGCGATCTTCAGTATCCCAATTGCTGAACAATCGCAAGATCAGTTTGCGTTTACGTGGGGAGGCAGGCCATGGACCTTTCAGGTCCTGCCACAGGGGTACATGCATTCACCAACGTATTGTCACAATCTAGTGGTGCGTGACCTGGCTGATTGGAAAAAACCTCTGATGTTAACCTATATCATTATATTGATGATCTCCTGCTG
>NW_011149401.1:0-789 GCF_000146605.3 Meleagris gallopavo | reverse complement strand
AAAAGAGTGGAAGGGTAAACCCTCTCCAATAAGGCATTTGCAAGTTCGAGGAGCGACAGCTGTAGTGCTCTCAGGGAGAGCGTTTCAGAAAGTGGGGAGAGATCCTTTCAGGACTGCGCAGAAAAAACCCCCCACTCGCAGGTAGTGCAGGAGGCTGAATTCGCACTTGTCGGCATCGGAATCGCACTCCTTCGCTCTCACGCGTAGAAAGCGGCATTCGCGCTGAACCGCTACCGGAGACTTGCCGTAGCGGGCCGAGAAATCGCGTTTCTCCCCGAACTCCGCTTTCAGCCGTCAGCAGCGGTCTCGTGTTTCTCGCTTGCCGAGAACGGGCCACTTTCAGCCGGCTGCTTTTCTCCGACGAGTGAGCGGGCTCCTGTGCGCGCATCGGAAAGGAGCGGTTTGCACTTCGCCTTGGCTACAGAATACTATGTCTCTGCCTTTATTTCGAGCCACAATTCATGCTAGTGAGGTTTTCCACTGCTACACATCTGCATTCAGACAGGAAAAGAGTGGAAGGGAAAACCAAGCTCTAATAAGGCATTTGCAAGTTCGAGGAGCGACAGCTGTAGTGCTCTCAGGGAGAGCGTTTCAGAAAGTGGGGAGAGATCCTTTCAGGACTGCGGAGAAAAAGCCCCCCACACGCAGGTAGTGCAGGAGGCTGAATTCGCACTTGTCGGCATCGGAATCGCACTCCTTCGCTCTCACGCGTAGAAAGCGGCATTCGCGCTGAACCGCTCCGGAGACTTTGCCGGAGCTGGCCGAGAAATCGCGTACATCCCCGAACGC
>NW_011149400.1:0-644 GCF_000146605.3 Meleagris gallopavo | reverse complement strand
CAGCACAATGTTCAGACCAGTCTCCAGGCTTCCTTATCGGTTTGTCAGACGTTTTCGAATTCTGAATTAATACTCATGGGCGCGCTATGTTTCCTTGGATTGTGATTATATTCCTTTACAAAGGGAAGGAGTCTCCTCCAGAACCAGAGAGTGCTGAATGGCAGGGAATATGGAGAGGTTTAGGAAAGATCTTAAAAGCAAGGGACCCGCAGTGTCATGGGATTTTACACTTGAACATCTGTGGGATCCTGAGAAACTAAGTCAGTATTTGAGTCAGGGACAGCGCGGCTTACATAACTCTAAGGAGGTACAACTTATTTGGGGTTTGGCTTGTGCTTACCGCGCCCTATATAATACTATTCTGGAGAGAGAGAGTTTCCGAGCTGAGGTTCAGGCCAAAGTGGAGAAATCTCCAAGTCAAATCTGATCAGTTACAAGAGACACCAGTAACAATATCAGTTGCTCCTGTGGAAGGCAAGAAATGGAAACGAGTGTCCACGCGTCTAGAACGGAAAAAAGAAGAAGCGGAGGAGGAGGAGGAGGAAGATCCAGGCGAGGGGCCCTCCTCAGAACCACCACCATCGCGAAAAAGCAAAAGGAAAAACTAAGAGACATGCAGAAGAGACTGATGATGAGGACATCCT
>NW_011149399.1:0-984 GCF_000146605.3 Meleagris gallopavo | reverse complement strand
GCCCCCATTCTCTTGGCCTAATGACCCCTTGGCTTTGTGTTGCCACATTCATGTCGGCATTCAGTTTTGGCGTTCCCTGCCGTATTGTCTGGGCCGTCATCCTTGGCATTTCCTTCCATGTTCTCTTGGCCCTTGCCTTTGCCTGGGCATTCCCTTGCCCTCCTGTTTTTGTGGAACCCGCACCTGGGGCGGGGTGCAGCCCTGCGAGCACAGCTGGGGGCAGTTTGGCTGTGGAGTGGGGCAGAGCCAGGCTCCACCCCTCCCTGATCCCATTTAAGGGCTGGGAAGAGTAGGGGCAGCATCTGAACCTGGGGAGTGCTTCCTTTGGAGTATGCCTTGTTCTTTGGTGATGGAGTGAGTGATTTTTTTTTTATTATTATTTTTTTCTCCTCCATTGTGGAGCTGCTCTCTCTCTTTTTTAGCAGGGAACCCTGAGCGTACTTAAGGGCTGGTAGGTATTTGGACCTGGAAGCTGCTTCCTTCACTTGAGAGTGTGGGGCAGTATTGATCCTTGGAATGGGGTAAGTGGTTTCTTTTTTTCTTTCAGGGCTGTGATCTTCTCTTTTTGGGGGATGGCAAGTGCACTGAAGGGCTGCTAGGTGTAAGAGCTGCATGTGAATCTGGAGACTGCTTCCTTTGGGGTGTGGGGTGAGCCCTTAGAATGGGGTGAGTGATTCCTGCTTTCTTTCAGAGCTGTGAGCTCTGCTTTTCTGGAGGATCTCAAGCTGGATGGCTGTAATTAATAGGGCTATGTGCTAATTGCATCCATGCGGTGGGTGTTTTTCAAGGGCATTGTGTGCATCCTTGTTGTGTTTTAAATTCTGTTCTGCGTCTCTTCTGATTTCATTTTGCAGCCTGATGGAGTTGAAGGATTGCCTGGGCTCCTCCAGTCAGTGGTGTGAGATGTGTCCAGCAGGTAATGAACATCATGCACCCCATGTTGGTGCGCTGCTTGTATGCAGGTAGGTTTGCGATGTGATCCGA
>NW_011149398.1:0-585 GCF_000146605.3 Meleagris gallopavo | reverse complement strand
GCAAAGCAAACAAAAAAGACCTCACTACAGAAAAAAACAGATGAGAAATTGCAAAACAAGGATGGAGAGCAAAGCAAAGCAAAACGAGGTCGAGAAATATAAGAGGAATGCCAATAAATTCAATACACTAGCATGGCAAAGGAAAGAATCCTAGCAAAGTAAAGAGAGAACAAAGCTCACCAGTGCTTAACAATGGAAAGAAAGAACGAAAATTTAACTACAATGCATGGCCAGCATACTAACAATAACCAAAGAGCAAACCAAAGCCAGGAAAAACAGGATAAGGAAACAACGAGTATGGAAAAAAAAGCCAAGGACAGCAAAGCAAAATCACTTGAAATCCCCACAAACAGAAGGGAATACGCTCAGGAAAGGAAAAAGCAGTTCCAAGAATAGAAACAAAAGGGAAATAAAACAACCCTGGAAAAAACCCAATGCATTGCAATGCAGAAGGAGCAGGAAACCAAGGCAAAAACCACAGAAAAACAACATGGAAAACCAACCGAGGAAACCAACATCAACCCATGCAGCAGCAGCAGCCTCTGAAGCAACATGAAAATGCAAAAAATACAAGGTCATGGCAAA
>NW_011149397.1:0-494 GCF_000146605.3 Meleagris gallopavo | reverse complement strand
CCCTGTCCATCATGGTGGAGCAGCCTGGTGGCCCCTATGATGTCATAAGCGGCTGGAATGAGGGAGGAGCAGTGCGTGCTGCGTCCCTTCATTGGAGCGCTTGAGCTCTGCCTGAGTAGCTCGCTTGTTGCACTTGTGCACCAACTGAGTACCTTGTTTTTTGCATCCTCTTGTGCAGCATCTTGTAGGTAAGCTGAGACAGTGTGGGAGAGACGGGTGGGCAGTGAGGGCTTGAGAAGTGCTGGCTGGCGGAGCTCATAGTATCGTATTGCTCACTCTTGTCCATCAGATGTAATTTTCACCCAGTCCAAGCATTCCAAAACAATCCCTAAAGGTGGCATTTGTCCCCTGGACTTTCCTCGTCGCCTTGGCTAAATTGTGCAAGCTCACTGACCTGCTCTTTCTCTCTCCTCTCCTCTCCCTCTGCCTGCTGGCCTGGTGCAGCTTTTGCTCGTGGAAGATCAGAGCAAAGTGACAAGGAACGGCTGCAGATT
>NW_011149396.1:0-389 GCF_000146605.3 Meleagris gallopavo | reverse complement strand
ATTGCTGTTAAATTTTGGTTCTTTCTTTCCATTGTTAAGCACTGGTTAGCTTTGTTCTCTCTTTACTTTGCTAGGATTCTTTGCTTTGCCATGCTAGTGTATTGAATTCATTGGCTTTCCTCTTGTATTTCTCGACCTCGTTTTGCTTTGCTTTGCTCTCCATCCTTGTTTTGCAATTTCTCATTTGTTTTTTTCTGTAGTGAGGCTTTTTTGCTTGCTTTGCGTTGTCTTTGTTTCCTATTTGTGGGTTCTTTTTCTTTCCTGCTGCTTTCTTTGCGTGATCTCGTTCCTTGCTGCAAGCATTCCTTTCCTGTTCAGAGTATGTTTGTTGGCTTTGCTTTCAGTTGCTCCTTTGCTTTCCATTCTTTGCCTTGCCTTGCTTTGCCTCC
>NW_011149395.1:0-599 GCF_000146605.3 Meleagris gallopavo | reverse complement strand
GGGGTGGAATGTCATGGTTTCATGATTTTCATTATCAAGTATTCCACATCATAACATCATGCAATGCACTGGGGGTTTGACTGCTGATGCTCAAGTTCCGGGTGCCTGTCCAGAGGAGAAGAAGAGCTACGGTTTCCCCAGGGGGGCTTTTGCGGTCAGCGAGGAGATATAACTCCCGGCAAGGTCACCTGATGCTCGCTTCTCTGCCTGCGCTTCTCTGCCTGCGCTTCTCATCTCAGCGTTATGTAAGGCCAATCCACCATCAATTTCACATTCTCTCTCCTTTATAAAAATTACTGTTGATACCATATTTAGGAAATCACTTAGTATTACCTCAGATTGTTGACACTGTTTTCAATTATTTCGGGATCCCCTATTTTCTTTATATCTAGGGGCGAGAATCCGCGGATCCCTCCGCCCTTCTAGTCACGGAACCGGGCCGAACCAGCCCGTAAACCATTGACACATCCAAAGATGCGCAGTCAGCGGGCGAAGAGAGGAGATCCCCATCCCTCTGCTCTGCGCTGGTCAGGCCTCACCTGCAGTGCTGCGTCCAGATGTGGAGTCCTCAGTGCAGGGAGACATGGAGCTGTGCGAGT
>NW_011149394.1:0-350 GCF_000146605.3 Meleagris gallopavo | reverse complement strand
GGGAGTGGGGAGTCTCCTCCCTTGGCCCGCTGACTGCGCATACTTTGGATGCAGCCCCAGGATACGGTTTGGCTTTCTGGGCTGGAAGGGCCCACTGCTGGCTTGTGTCCAGCTCCCACCCACCCAGTACTCCCAGGCCTTATGGAGCAGGACTACGCTCAGTCCTTTCATCCCCTAGCATGTTTTGGTGGTGGCTGTTCCCTCATCCCAGCTACTGACCCTGCACTTGGATTTGTGCCCACTGCTCAGCCTGTTGAGGTCTCTGTGGATGGCATCCCGTCCCTCTGCTGTGTCACTGCACCCCACAGCTTGGTGTCCTTAGGGTGCATTCAACCCCACTGTTGATGTCC
>NW_011149393.1:0-638 GCF_000146605.3 Meleagris gallopavo | reverse complement strand
CAAATTCATGGAAACAGAGTGATGATTGGTGGTTTTTGGGGGGTACGAAACTAATTCCTGTCACCCAAAACCGTGGGTTAAAACTAGGGGGTTGGGGCGGTCTCCCACCCCGGGACGTATAAGGTATCTATTGCCCCACGTCCAGAAATACATCTTGGGCGATAGATATTCTATGCGGTCTGGCTCTCCACACAACCGTGGGAGAGGTCAGACTCCGACAGAGATGTATTAGGATCCGGGCGGTGCAGGTAATATTAAGAGGCCATGCGAAACATGGGCCAATTTGCCTGCCGAAACCGCGCCGGGTTACTAATGTGAGACAGTACAGACTCCCGGGTGGGCAGGACGAAATATCAAAAACAGTGCAGGAATTTGAAAAAGTGGGCATTATAAGACCTGCCCTTACAACAGCCCATACAATTCCCACATATGGCCAGTGCGAAAGTTGGATGGCACATGGAGAATGACAGTAGATTATAGGGAATTAAAGAAGGTCACGCCTCCTATTCATGCAGCCGTACCCAATATTGCTTCCCTAATGGACACATTGAGTAGGGAGATAAAAACCTCTCGTTGTGTCCTACATTTAGCAAATGCGTTCTTCAGTATCCCAATTCCTGAAGAATCGCAAGATCAAT
>NW_011149392.1:0-329 GCF_000146605.3 Meleagris gallopavo | reverse complement strand
AATGCTAGGGGAGTGAAAGGACTGAGCGTAGTCCTGCTCCACTAAGGCCTGGGTGTACTGGTGGGTGGGAGCTGGACACAAGCCAGCAGTGGGCCCTTCCAGCCCAGAAAGCCAACCGTATCCTGGGCTGCATCCAAAGATGCGCAGTCAGCGGGCGAAGGGAGGAGATCCCCATCCCTCTGCTCTGCGCTGGTCAGGCCTCACCTGCAGTGCTGCGTCCAGATGTGGAGTCCTCAGTGCAGGGAGACATGGAGCTGTGCGAGTGCATCCAGAGTACAGCCACAAACACGAACCCAAGGATGGAACCCCTCTCCTGTTAAGCAAGGAGA
>NW_011149391.1:0-781 GCF_000146605.3 Meleagris gallopavo | reverse complement strand
ATGTGTGAGAAAGCTGGTGTTTCTGGGAGTAAATGCCATGTTTTGGGGGCTAGAAATGGTCTTTCTGGTGGGATGTGCCACATCTTTGTGAGGCAATCGGTGTTTGTGAGGGCCAATGGCATATATTCTGGATCGAAATGGTCTTTCCGCAGTAAAATGCCAAAAGTCTGGGAGTAAGTGTCATCATGAGGAATGTAATGGAGTGTAATTGGGAGGAACTGGGAGGAATTTCTCGGAGTCGTGGGATTTGTGGGTGCATATGTCCCATTTAGGGAAGGAAAGGAGTATTTCTTAGCAGAACTGCCATAGCATTTAGGGAAAATGTCCTATCCTTGGGAGAGAAGTGGTATTAGTGGGAGAAGATGTCCTACTCTTGGTTGCAAGTGTCCTATTTGGTACTTGTCATCTAGTCTTTTGGGAGAAAACGTGCGGTAGTTTGAAGAAAACAGGTATGCCTGGGAGAAAATACCATCTTTTTGGAAGCACAGGCCCAATTTCCAAGTGAAATGTGGTATTTCTGGGAGAAAATGACAAGTACGTGGGAGAAAAGTGGACAATTGTGGGAAAGACTGACTTCTCTTGGAGGGCAAGTGTGGTATTTTTGGTGTGAAAAGGGGTCCTTTGGGGAGAAAACGGGGTGTAGATGGGAGAAAATGTCCTGTTGAGGAGTGCCTAGCAGTATTTTTGAGAGAAAAGGGAAGGTACTTTGTCAGAAAAGTGCTCTTTCTGGGAGAGAGTAGCATAGTTGGTTGGAAAATGCCACCCATTTGTGAGAAAGCTG
>NW_011149390.1:0-1010 GCF_000146605.3 Meleagris gallopavo | reverse complement strand
AAGGCATACTCCAAAGGAAGCACTCCCCAGGTTCAGATGCTGCCCCTACTCTTCCCAGCCCTTCAATGGGATCAGGGACGGGTGGAGCCTGGCTCTGCCCCACTCCACAGCCAAACTGCCCCCAGCTGTGCTCGCTGGGCTGCACCCCGCCCCAGGTGCGGGTTCCACAAAAACAGGAGGGCAAGGGAATGCCCAGGCAAAGGCAAGGGCCAAGAGAACATGGAAGGAAATGCCAAGGATGACGGCCCAGACAATACGGCAGGGAACGCCAAAACTGAATGCCGACATGAATGTGGCAACACAAAGCCAAGGGGTCATTAGGCCAAGAGAATGGGGCAAGGAACACAAAAAGAGGAGGACAAGAGAATGTAATAGTGAAAACAAGTGCAAGACCAGAGACAAGCAAGACACAGAACAAAGAGGATAGGCAGCCTTCTGGGCACCATGAAGCGCAATTCAGAGCTCTGGGGGACCCTATTGGTTGCCGGGCTCTGGAATGGGTAAACGCTGGCGGTGTGCATCGCCTTACCTGCTGGGCAGACAATGACCAGTCAGCAAAGTGAGGTTCCGGGGCATGCCGGGAAATGCACATTCCACTTCCTTTGCTGTTTCCACAGAGACCAACACATCTCTCCGTGCAGTTGTTACAGCACTTGGGAGCACCGCAGCTCTGCTGCCACCTGTTGGACACAATACAGTCATGAAGGCACTGCCCTGCATCCGGGCCTCTTGCACAAACCTGTGCTCCTTGCTCGGAGCACATGGCTGCACTCTGTGCACCATGTTGCTTACCACCAGAGAAGGCTCAGGTACCCAACACCATTTTGGCTTCCGTCTTGTCTGAGAACTGCTCATTATGCACAGCCCTCATCTTTGCTTTGGTTTGGTGAGGTGGGGACTGCCATTGCTTCCTCAGTCCCACAGACCCCTTCCCATCCCACACTGCCATGGCAGATCAGGTTCTGGACCACCTGAGGACCCAAACATCCAGGAGTCCTTGGGTCCTGACG
>NW_011149389.1:0-583 GCF_000146605.3 Meleagris gallopavo | reverse complement strand
ATGCCAAGATTTTGGCCTCCTGCACACTCGGTGGTCATCTGTGCTTTGCCATGACCTTGTATTTTTTTGCATTTTCTATGTTGCTGCAGAGGCTGCTGCTGCTGCATGGGTTGATGTTGGTTTCCTCGGTTTGTTTTCCATGTTGTTTTTCTGTGCTTTCTGCCTTGGTTTCCTGCTCCTTCTGCATTGCAATGCATTGTTTTTTTTCCCTAGTGTTGTTTTATTTTTCCCTTTTGTTTTCTATTCTTGGAACTGCTTTTTCCTTTCCTGAGCGTATTCCCCTCTGTTTGTGAGGATTTCAAGTGATTTTTGCTTTGCTCTCCTTGGCTTTTTTTTTACTATACTCGTTCTTTCCTTTCCTGGTTTTTCCTGGCTTTGGTTTTGCTCTTTGGGTATTGTTGGTATCGGGGCCTTGCATTGCTGTTAAATTTTGGTTCTTTCTTTCCATTGTTAAGCACTGGTGAGCTTTGTTCTCTCTTTACTTTGCTAGGATTCTTTGCTTTGCCATGCTAGTGTATTGAATTCATTGGCTTTCCTCTTGTATTTCTCATCCTCGCTTTGCTTTGCTTCGTTTTCATTCCTT
>NW_011149388.1:0-647 GCF_000146605.3 Meleagris gallopavo | reverse complement strand
TGTGTGCTTGAGAGTCACTTGCAGGATGATCTGCTCCATGATCCGTGACCAGCACAGAGGTGAGACTGACATGCTGGTAGTTCCCGCGTCACACTTTCTATCCTTCCTAAGAGGTGTGCTGTCACCTTTTTTCTCCTCACCAGGGACTTGACCTGACTGCCTCGACTTGTGAAATACCATGGAGAGTGGCTCGGTGACTGCAGCGTGAATTCCCTCGGAACTCTGGGACTCATCTCGTCAGGACCCAAAGACTCCTGGATGTTTGGGTCCTCAGGTGGTCCAGAACCTGATCTCCCATGGCAGTGTGAGATGGGAAGGGGTGTGTGGGACTGAGGAAGCAATGGCAGTCCCCACCTCACCAAACCGAAGCAAAGATGAGGGCTGTGCATAATGAGCAGTTCTCAGACAAGATGGAAGCCAAAATGGTGTTGGGTACCTGAGCCTTCTCTGGTGGTAAGCAACATGGTGCACAGAGTGCAGCCATGTGCTCCGAGCAAGGAGCACAGGTTTGTGCAAGAGGCCCGGATGCAGGGCAGTGCCTTCATGACTGTATTGTGTCCAACAGGTGGCAGCAGAGCTGCGGTGCTCCCAAGTGCCGTAACAACTGCACGGAGAGATGTGTTGGTCTCGGTGGATACAGCAAGGAA
>NW_011149387.1:0-463 GCF_000146605.3 Meleagris gallopavo | reverse complement strand
AAAAGGTCAGATTTTCTCTCAGAAATACCAGGTTTCTTGCAAAAATCCGACATTTTCTGCCAGGAACGGCAGGTTTCTCCCAGAAATAGGACATTTTCTCAATGAACTTGCTGTTTTTTCTCAGAAATACCTGTTTTCTCCCAGAAATAGGACATTTTTCAACCAGAAACATGACATTTTCTCCCAGAAATACCAGTGGTCTGCCTAGAAATATGACATTTTTCCCCATAAGTTGCAGGATTCTCCCCTGATATATGATATTTTCTCCTAGAAATAACAGTTTTCTCCAATAATAGATGACGTTTTCTCCCAGAAATACAAGCTTTCTCCATGAAGGATGACATTTTGTGCCAGATATGCCAATTTTCTCCTGACAAACCCAACGTTTTCTACCAGAAATTCCAGTTTAGTCCCCCAAAACACGGCATTTTCTCCCAGATATGCCAGTTTTCATCCTCAAAAT
>NW_011149386.1:0-601 GCF_000146605.3 Meleagris gallopavo | reverse complement strand
CCAACAAACATACTCTGAACAGGAAAGGAATGCTTGCAGCAAGGAACAAGATCACACAAAGAAAGGAGCAGGAAAGACAAAGAACCCACAAATAGGAAACAAAGACAATGCAAAAGCAAACAAAAAAGCCTCACTACAGAAAAAAATAAAAATAAAAAAAAAGACTAAACAAAACAAGGAATGAAAAACGAAGCAAAGCAAAAGCGAGGATGAGAAATACGAGAGGAAAGCCAATGAATTCAATACACTAGCATGGCAAAGCAAAGAATCCTAGCAAAGTAAAGAGAGAACAAAGCTCACCAGTGCTTAACAATGGAAAGAAAGAACCAAAATTTAACAGCAATGCAAGGCCAGCATACTAACAATAACCAAAGAGCAAACCAAAGCCAGGAAAAACCAGCAAAAGGAAATAACGAGTATGTAAAAAAAAGCCAAGCAGAGCAAAGCAAAATCACTTGAAATCCTCACAAACAGAGGGGAATACGCTCAGGAAAGGAAAAAAGCAGTTCCAAGAATAGAAACAAAAGGGAAAATAAAACAACACTGGAAAAAAAACAATGCATTGCAATGCAGAAGGAGCAGGAAACCAAGGCAGAAACCA
>NW_011149385.1:0-332 GCF_000146605.3 Meleagris gallopavo | reverse complement strand
GTTTCCATTCAAATCAATACTATGTCAATTTTGTTGTCTTTCTTTCCCCATTTCCTTTCAGAAATGGATGGTTCTCATCAAATTCCCATCCAGAGCCCCTACGGAAACAACTCCCCCCAGGGCCACCGGGTGACACCGGGACAACCGCCGGCAGTGCCACCACCGGGACAACCGCCTGTCCCCCGAAGTTCTCACTGTCACTGTCACCGTGGAGGCACAGAATCACAGAATGGCCCGGGTTGGAAGGGACCTCCAGGATCACAAATCTCCCAGCCCCCCCGCCACAGGCACGGCCACAAACCATTTCATACCAGCCCAGGCTGCCCACGACC
>NW_011149384.1:0-665 GCF_000146605.3 Meleagris gallopavo | reverse complement strand
ACAGACATATTCCTGCAGACTAGATATAAACTGTTGCTAGCTATACAAGTATATTGCTAACTATTTAACTTATTCTAATGCAGAAAAAACATTTGATTCCCACATCAGGATCAACCTCCCTCCATGAGACTGTTTTTGTGACAGAGATTATTTATTGTTGTGATCTCTATGTCATGGTTTCCCATCCTTCTTGCCCTTTAGCCTAATTATTCCTGTCCTGTTCTGACAGCGCAACTTGTAAAAACTAAAATATTTCCAGGTCAGCCTAATTCTAATTTTTATAGATCAGCTTTATTCTGCAGGAGATTTACCGTGTTATTTGGATATCAGGAAGGAGTCAAGATTAACAGAGCAGTGGACAGAGACAGTGAGCCTTTTTCTTACAGAAACGTGTCTTCCTGAGATTTTTGCACATAAAAAATGTGCCACTTCCAGATTATATAACTTTCAGATGACCTACAGGGCACCTTAATATTCTCACCGCATCAAATGGAGCCAAAATCATGATTTAATTCTTTAACTGTGTTCATCCATACTCTGGGTTTAGTTGGGGAGAAATTAAAATGAAGGCCTCTACTCTCTTCTGTTAAACGCATTCAAGAAGACTGTAATGTTATTTGCCATCCAGCTTGACAGACAGAATTCTTGTTACTCCCATTTCACAT
>NW_011149383.1:0-613 GCF_000146605.3 Meleagris gallopavo | reverse complement strand
GTGGAGCCTGGCTCTGCCCCACTCCACAGCCAAACTGCCCCCAGCTGTGCTCGCAGGGCTGCACCCCGCCCCAGGTGCGGGTTCCACAAAACAGGAGGGCAAGGGAATGCCCAGGCAAAGGCAAGGGCCAAGAGAACATGGAAGGAAATGCCAAGGATGACGGCCCAGACAATACGGCAGGGAACGCCAAAACTGAATGCCGACATGAATGTGGCAACACAAAGCCAAGGGGTCATTAGGCCAAGAGAATGGGGCAAGGACACAAAAGAGGAGGACAAGAGAATGTAATAGTGAAAACAGTGCAAGACCAGAGACAAGCAAGACACAGAACAAAGAGGATAGGCAGCCTTCTGGGCACCATGAAGCGCAATTCAGAGCTCTGGGAGAACCCTATGGTGCCGGGCTCTGGAATGGGTAAACGCTGGCGGGTGTGCATCGCCCTTACCTGCTGGGCAGACAATGACCAGTCAGCAAAGTGAGGTTCCGGGGCATGCCGGGAAATGCACATTCCACTTCCTTGCTGTTTCCACAGAGACCAACACATCTCTCCGGGCAGTTGTTACGGCACTTGGGAGCACCGCAGCTCTGCTGCCACCTGTTGGACACAATACAG
>NW_011149382.1:0-427 GCF_000146605.3 Meleagris gallopavo | reverse complement strand
CACCCTGGGTTCTCTCTGCATCCCCTGCACCACGCCGTGCTGCCCGGTCGAGTCCAGCGCAGCTCTCAGGACCTGGGGGACGTGCAGAACGCGGCCAGCAGTGAGCTGAGCTCGTTCCTCAAGTCGTGGTCCGGGCCGTGCTCTCCTCACAGCCCATCCGCCGAGCCCAGGCGGACGAGCTGCTGCTCGGTGCTTCCTCGGAGGAGAAAGCTGTCAGCGATGTCACTGCAGGAGCCGGGACACAGAGAACTGGACAGAGATGTGCGCCTGGCTTTAAAGAAGTGCCGGGAGCTGGGAACCAGCCTGGAGAAAGCCGTTCTGGGAAGCCAGAGACAGCGCGAGTCTCAACGCAGCTCCCGCAAGAGCGGTGCTGTTCAATGGCGTCGCCATGGCGACGGCGCGCCCTCCGTCCTTGCCGTCCCCGCGG
>NW_011149381.1:0-616 GCF_000146605.3 Meleagris gallopavo | reverse complement strand
GAATTCGCACGTTCTCGGCATCGGAATTGCACTGCTTCGCTCTCATGCGTAGAAAGCGGCACTCGCGCTGAACCGCTCCGGAGAGTTTGCCGACGCTGGTCGAGAAATCGCGCTTCTCCCCGAGTGCCGCTTTCAGCCGTCAGCAGCGCTCTCGTGTTTCTCACTTGCCGAGAACGGGCGACTTGTGCCTGCTGCTTTCTCCGACGCGCGAGCGGTCTCGTGTCCGCACGTCGGAGAGGAGCGGTTTGCACTTCGCCTCGGGTACGTGCAGAATGCACTAGGCCTAGCTGTGAATACGACGTCTCTGCCTTCATTTCGAGCGGCAATTCTTTTTTGGTGTTGTTCTCCATGGCTACGCTTGTGCATGCTCGGAGGAAAAGAGTGGAGAGCAAAACCCTCTCTAATAAGGCTGTTGGAAGTTCGGGGAGCGACATTTGTTTCGCTCCCAGGGAGAGAGAGCGTGACAGGAAGTGGGGAGCGATCCTTTCTGGCCTGCGGAGAAAAAACCTCCCTACGGAGGTAGTGCAGGAGGCTGAATTCGCACGTTCTCGGCATCGGAATTGCACTGCTTCGCTCTCATGCGTAGAAAGCGGCACTCGCGCTGAACCGCTCCGGA
>NW_011149380.1:0-643 GCF_000146605.3 Meleagris gallopavo | reverse complement strand
CACTATCCCCTCATCAAGGTCATTGATGAAGATGTTGAACAAGACCAGACCCCCACGGCCCCGTCGGGGGACGACCACTGGTTACAGGTCTCCAGCCAGACTCTGCACCACCAACAACGACCCTCTGCGCTCTGCCAGTCAGCCAGTTCTCAACCCACCTCACTGTCCACTCGTCTATCCCACACTTCCTCAGCTTTGTTATAAGGATGTCGTGGGAGACAGTATCAAATGCCTTTCTAAAATCAAGGTAGACTACATCTACCGCTCTTCCCCCACTCCACCCACGCATGTGACAGCATCATAGAAAGGCCACCAAGTTGGTCAAGCGTGACCTCCCCTTCGGTGAACCCATGCTGACTACTCCTGATAACCTCCTTTTCTTCACAGTTGTCTGGAGGTGGTATCCAGCACAAGCTGTTCCATCACCTTTGCAGGGACAGAGGTGAGGCTGACAGGCCTATAATTACCTGGATCTTCCTTCTTGCCCTTTTTGAAGACCGGAGTGACATTGGCTATCCTCCAGTCTTCAGGGACCTCCCCTGTTGTCCAAGACCTCTCAAAGATGATGGAGAGTGGTTCAGCAATGACCTCCGCCAGCTCCCTCAGCACACGTGGATGCACCCCATCAGGTCCCATGGACTTG
>NW_011149379.1:0-396 GCF_000146605.3 Meleagris gallopavo | reverse complement strand
ACGGAAGAAGAATGATTTATGTGGGCCTGAGCAGCAGCAGGCTTTGAGCAGATTAAACAAGAGATAGCCCGTGCCGGGGCCCTGGGGCCAGTACGGATGCAACAGGATGCGAAGAACATCCTCTACACTGCTGCTGGAGAGAAAGGTCCCACTTGGAGTTTGTGGCAAAGAGCCTCAGGAGAGACCCGAGGCGACCCCTGGGATTCTGGAGTCGGGCATACAGAGGGTCTGAAGAGTGCTACACTCCAACTGAGAAGGAGATCTTAGCCGCGTATGAGGGGGTTCGGGCTGCTTCCGAAGTAATCGGTACAGAAACACAGCTCCTTCTGGCACCTCGACTGCCAGTGCTGAACTGGATGTTCAAGGGAAAGGGTCCCTCCACCCATCATGCTACTG
>NW_011149378.1:0-380 GCF_000146605.3 Meleagris gallopavo | reverse complement strand
GCTCAGAGAGGCAGCTGCGGCCGCCTTGCTGTATTTCAGGGGCTCCACCTTCCTATGGACTGAAAAATGCGAGGGACAGAGTTGATGATACGGTTGGGTTTCCACAGGTGCTTCCCTAGAAGTGCTTCTGGTGGACATCAGCCAGAACGGCCCCACGTTTGGACGGGCTCCTCAGAGGGGGAGGTTTGCTTTTGGGAATGGAGGCTGTGGCCCTTCACCCTGTCCACAAAGCCAGCAACAGTTTAATCCCCCCTCCTACCTGGCAGGGACTCCCTGCGGGGCTTGAGATGGTGCGTGGCTATGAGGTTTGAGGCCAGGTGAAAGACCGGCCACCGCAGAGTCACGGTCCCATCCTCAGTCCGGACGTCCTTGGAGATGGT
>NW_011149377.1:0-552 GCF_000146605.3 Meleagris gallopavo | reverse complement strand
GTGTCCAGCTCCCACCCACCAGTACTCCCAGGCCTTATGGAGCAGGACTACGCTCAGTCCTTTCATCCCCTAGCATGTTTTGGTGGTGGGTGTTCCCTCATCCCAGCTACTGACCCTGCACTTGGATTTGTGGCCACTGCTCAGCCTGTTGAGGTCTCTGTGGATGGCATCCCGTCCCTCTGCTGTGTCACTGCACCCCACAGCTTGGTGTCCTTAGGGTGAACTCAACCCCACTGTTGATGTCCCTGATGAAGGGGAAACCCAGATGCTTGTACCAACTGGGCGTAGAAGCCCTTGGGAGCAGCCCTGCGGAGGACTCGGGGATCCTGGTGGACAAAGAGCTGGACATAAGCCAGTAGTGTGCACTTGCAGCCCAGAAGGCCAACTGTATCCTGGGCTGCATTCAAAAGAGGAGCGACCAGCAGGGGAGAGGGAGGTGATTGTCCCCCTGACTCGGCTCTGGTGCGGCCCCATGTGCAGCACTGCGTCCAGGCCTGGGGCTCCAGCACGGGAATGATGTGGAGCTTTTGGAGCAGGTCCAGAGAAGGGCCA
>NW_011149376.1:0-745 GCF_000146605.3 Meleagris gallopavo | reverse complement strand
AAAAAAGACAGGGATCTCTTGGAAAGAGTCCAGCGGAGGGCCACAAAGATGGTGAAGGGCCTGGAGCATCTCCCCTATGAAGAAAGGCTAAGTAAACTGGGTCTGTTTAGCCTTGAGAAAAGAAGACTGAGAGGGGACCTGATCCAGGTTTATAAATATCTGAGGTGTGGCGGCCATAGTGGTGAGGCCAGTCTCTTTTCAGTGGTACGTGGAGACAGGACGAGGGGAAACGGACATAAGCTGCAGCATAGGAAGTTTCGCACGAATGTGCGTAAGAACTTCTTCACGGTGAGGTGACGGAGCACTGGAACAGGCTGCCCAGGGAGGTTGTGGAGTCTCCTTCTCTGGAGATATTCAGTCTCGCCTGGACGCCTACCTGTGCGACCTGGTGTAGGGAACCTGTTTTGGTCCTGGGGGTTGGTCTCGATGATCTCTAGAGGTCCCTTCCAGCCCCTACAATTCTGTGATTCTGTGAAACAATGCTACTGTAGAGTCACTATGAGAGGACACTCTAGCCTCATGCCTCCAGCCTGTATTTAAAATATGTTGTGTGCATGGATCACTGCATGTGACATTATTGAGATGACATATTGTATGGTACTGGAACAACATGAAACAGTACCTGTGTCACATGCCTGTCCTATGTTATTGGAGGCTCATTCGTACCCAAAGCACATACAGATTGAAACAATCAAACTATGTGCACTGCTGTTCTTGCATAGGGCTCAATTTACTCATTATTGTA
>NW_011149375.1:0-420 GCF_000146605.3 Meleagris gallopavo | reverse complement strand
TCTTTTGGGGGCTAGAAATGGTCTTTCTGGTGGGATGTGCCACGTATTTGTGAGGCAATCGGTGTTTGTGAGGGCCAATGGCATATATTCTGGATCGAAATGGTCTTCCGCAGTAGAAGTCCAAAAGGCTGGGAGTAAGTGTCATGATGAGGAATGTAATGGAGTGTAATTGGGAGGAACTGGGAGGAATTTCTCGGAGTCGTGGTCTTTGTGGGTGCATATGTCCCATTTAGGGATGGATAGGAGTATTTCTTAGCAGAACTGCCATAGCATTTAGGGAAAATGTCCTATCCTTGGGAGAGAAGTGGTATTTGTGGGAGAAGATGTCCTATTCTTGGTTGCAAGTGTCCTACTTGGTCTTGTCATCTCGTCTTTTTGGGAGAAAACGTGCGGTAGTTTGAAGAAAACAGGTATGCCTGG
>NW_011149374.1:0-506 GCF_000146605.3 Meleagris gallopavo | reverse complement strand
CCAAATGGGGGCAAACACCGCCCGTTGAAGCCCACCCCCCCGGTTAAGCCCGCCCCAGGGGCAAACACCACCCAACGAGGCCCACCCCCTCGGTTGAGCCCCGCCCCTTCCCATAAGCCCCGCCCCCAGAGGTAAACACCATCCAACAAAGTCTCGCCCACTCGTTCGGGCCATACCCACTCCCCGTAAGCCCCGCCTCCAGGGGCAAACACCACCCTATGAGGGCCCGCCCCCTCACCGGAGCCCCGCCCCTCGGGTGCCACACACGGACGCTTCCGTCCCGTGATGACGTCAGCAGCGCTGCCCCCAAACGGCCCAAGAGCGCCCCCTGCTGGGGAGATCTGGGAACAGCATGGGGATCCAGAGAGACCTCACAGAGACCCACATCCACCCCATAGCGCCCCGTACTGACCCCATAGCGCCCCATATCAACCCCATATCGCCCCATGTCACCCCATAGCAACCCCATATCGCCCCGTGTTGCCCCATATGGACCCCATATTGAC
>NW_011149373.1:0-496 GCF_000146605.3 Meleagris gallopavo | reverse complement strand
CTGCAGGCACGCCTGGCTGCCATGAGCACTGTGAGCTGGCAGCTCTCACAGGAAGCAAAAACTCGTGGCATACCGGTACGAGTTGCTGGGGCTTCTGTCCTGGCGCTCAGCTGGGAAGCCGGAGACGATTCCGCTCCACCCGCACCTGTCCACAAACACAGAGCAGCTCCTGTCACACTGGCCACGTACTGCTTTAGACTGCAATGCCAGCAGTGCTCCACAGCACTCTTCTCTCCCTGCTCCACAGCAGCATCTGGCAAACAGCTGCTGGGTGCCTGCAGCACTGTGCCAGTCCAGAAAGGAACCGTGTGCGGAACTGTCTGCAGAAGGGAAGGGGGCTGGAAGGGGACGGGAAGATCTGAAGCCCTTTCCTTTGGGATAGCCCCATAGGAGGCTTATGGAGCAGACTGTGCTGAGCCTTTGGCAAGGCACTGCTTCTAGGCACAGCTGTAAGGAGAAACATTCCCATCGTGTGTTGTCATCTCGCTCTTCCTTA
>NW_011149371.1:0-765 GCF_000146605.3 Meleagris gallopavo | reverse complement strand
GAAGGCTCCAAGGGAACCTGGTAACAGCCTTTCAATACCTAAAGGAAAGAACAAGGGAAATGGAGGTGAAATCTAAGGACAATGTCTTGTACAGTGAGGGTGCTGAGGCAGTGGCACAGGTTGCCAGAGACATGGTGGATGTGCTGGCCCTTTCAAGGTGAGCCTGGCTCAGACTCTGAGCAACTTGATCTAGCTGTGGATGGTCAGCATGGGGGAGTCGGATCACATCGCAAACCTACCTGCATACAAGCAGCGCACCAACATGGGGTGCATGATGTTCATTACCTGCTGGACACATCTCACACCACTGATTGGAGGAGCCCAGGCAATCCTTCAACTCCATCAGGCTGCAAAATGAAATCAGAGGAGACGCAGAACATAATTTAAAACACAACAAGGATGCACACAATGCCCTTAAAAAACACCCACCGCATGGATGCAATTAGCACATAGCCCTATTAATTACAGACATCCAGCTTGAGATCCTCCAGAAAAGCAGAGCTCACAGCTCTGAAAGAAAGCAGGAATCACTCACCCCATTCTAAGGGCTCACCCCACACCCCAAAGGAAGCAGTCTCCAGATTCAGATGCTGCTCTTACACCTAGCAGCCCTTCAGTGCACTTGCCATCCCCCAAAAAAGAGAAGATCACAGCCCTGAAAGAAAAAAGAAACCACTTACCCCATTCCAAGGACCAATACTCCCCCACACTCTCAAGTGAAGGAAGCAGCTTACCAGGTCCAAATACCTACCAGCCCTTAAGTAC
>NW_011149370.1:0-405 GCF_000146605.3 Meleagris gallopavo | reverse complement strand
CGGCTGGAGCCGTGACACCACGCCACGTGCCCCAAAGCCCCGTTTGACAGCCCACAGGCTTCAATCAGCGACTTCATGGCTGCCGGCCTGAACTACCAGTCAGCAGTAATAATCAGAGGGACAAAGCAGACCAGGCAGTCCGAGCCGCCGTGCCTCACGGCCTCCCACCCTTCCCCAGCAGATCTTGCTGTGGTGGTTTTGCCGCCCTTTTCCCTTTCTGGGAAGGCTCCCTTGGTGCGAGCCTCCTCTATGAAGGTGATGCGCACGGGATCTTTGCAGAACTGGCCCAGCTGAGGATTCCAGTGTGCTCTGGATGCTTCCCAGCGTGCTGCAGCACTCACAGGACCTCCCCGTGAACTCTGGGGAACGCTGCATTACCTCACAGGGACGTAGGTTCCCGCTCAA
>NW_011149369.1:0-798 GCF_000146605.3 Meleagris gallopavo | reverse complement strand
ACTACCATGGTTGCTGCTACTGTAAACTTTTACTTGTTCAAGAAGTCATCTTTTAGTTCCATGCTCTGAGACAACCAGAATAGTGCTCTCAGTCTTTGAAATTTAACAGACAGATCTATAATATAAACCCTATAGATCCAGATTTCTCTCGTGCAGGATTACGGCTGGCTTTGAAACCTGCAGCACATTCAGTGAGTGGGGGCCACGTGTTTCCCACATAGCTGGATTTGGGCTTTGGCACAAAACACAGTTCTTTGCAGTTGCTCTCTTTGGAACAGCACCAACCTACCTGTTAAGGGAGCTTCCTGAAGATTCTGTGCTCTCTGAGAACCATCTGAACCGTCTGTTCCACGGCTTTTAGCAGGCCTCCCATGAGATGATACGCTCTCAGTGGAGTTACAACATTTCATTTCTTCAGTTTCATTCTGTTACAGACAGTGTTTCTGTTAAGAGAACGTAAAGGTACTCCACAGGTATTTGAAGAAAACCTAAGGAATGATCCCTACGCTCTTGCTGTTTAAAGCATGTTCAAGGTCTGAGAAAAAAAATCACGAGCTAACTGCTGGAATAATTCAAGATTTGCCCGTAATGTACAAAACTCTGAGAGTGTTCTCCAAAGCCAGAAGAAGCCCAGAGCCAAGAGCACGACAGCCAAGCTGATGAAAGCAGGACTCTGTTCACACAGTCCTTAGAAAGGTTCCCTCCGCATCTCTGAGTCCCCAGTCAGAGTTTATAGGCAACAGGTTTTACTCCTGCGCTCAATTAAGAGATGTTCAGAGCAGAGGTTTTCACTGAGTT
>NW_011149368.1:0-647 GCF_000146605.3 Meleagris gallopavo | reverse complement strand
CAAACTAATTTACTAAATATGGTATCAGCAGAATTTTTATAAGGGGAGAGAGAGAGAGTGTGTGAAATTGAAGGTGGATCAGCCTCACCGCAACGCTGAGATGAGAAGTGCAGTCCAGTTGAGCCGATGAAGAAGTGCAGGCAGAGAAGCGCAGACGGAGAAGCGCAGGCAGAGAAGCCAGTGGAGAATGGAGGCTGACGGTGGACTACCGTGGCCTGAATGAAGTCACATCCCCATTGAGTGCTGCTGTGCCAGATATGTTAGAACTCCAATATGAATTGGAGTCAAAAGCAGCCAAATGGTACGCCACCATTGATATTGCTAACGCCTTTTTCTCCATTCCTTTGGCCAAAGAATCTAGGCTACAGTTTGCTTTCACCTGGAGGGGCATTCAGTATACCTGGAATCGTTTGCCCCAGGGGTGGAAACAAAGCCCAACCGTTTGCCATGGGTTGATCCAAGCTGCACTGGAACACGGAGGTGCTCCTGAGCACTTACAGTATATTGATGACATCATCGTGTGGGGCAACACAGCAAAGGAAGTTTTTGAGAAAGGAGAGCAAATAATCCAGATCCTTCTGCGTGCTGGTTTCGCTATTAAGCGAAGCAAAGTGAAAGGACCTGCCCAGGAGATTCAGTTCCTAGGT
>NW_011149367.1:0-901 GCF_000146605.3 Meleagris gallopavo | reverse complement strand
AACTGTTGCCCGCATTCTCCACCAAGAATGTCAACGGTTTACGGGCTGGTTCGGCCCGGTTCCGTGACTAGAAGGGCGGAGGGATCCGCGGATCCGCGCCCCCGGGAAAAAAAGAAAATAAGGGACCCCGAAATAATTGAAAACAGTGGCAACAATCTGAGGTAAAACAAAGTAATTTACTAAATATGGTATCAACAGAATTTTATAAGGAGAGAGAATGTGAAATTGATAGTGGATCGGCCTTACCACAACGCTGAGATGAGAAGCGCAGGCGAGAAGCGCAGGCAGAGAAGCGCAAGCGAAGCAGCGCAGGCAGAGAAGCGCAAGCGAAGCAGCGCAGGCAGAGAAGAGAGCATCAGGTGACCTTGCCGGGAGTTATATCTCCTCGTTGACCGCAAAGCCCCCTCGGGAAACGTAGCTGCTCTTCTCCTCTGGACAGGCACCCGGAACCTTGAGCATCAGCAGTCAAACCCCCAGTGCATTGCATGATGTTATGATGTGGAATACCGATAATGAAAAAATACATGAAACCATGACATTCCACCCCTTATTCCACATCACTACATCATGCTTAATATAAACAAACAAAATATAAACACACGCACTAGGAATTACTGACTGCACTCCCTCAACATCAAGTTCCCTTGCGGTACACATTGAACATCCCCGTTTTCCTGCATCACCCACCAAGTGGACCCAGGTCCCTGGGCAAAAACAGTTCCACGAAGAGGTTTGTCCTTCTCAGAGGCTGGAATAACCCAAACTGCCTTTCCCAACATATTCTTTACATGTACAACAGGGACTTTATCTCCCTCTACGGTATGTAGGGAGCTGGACTGGGTTGGACCACCACGATTGATAGATCCTCTGGTATTGACTAACCAGGTGGCTTCTGCCAAAT
>NW_011149366.1:0-513 GCF_000146605.3 Meleagris gallopavo | reverse complement strand
TTGCCCCTCACTTGGATCTGCTTCAGCCCTCCTCCTTCAGTCCCAGTTCCCTTCCGACACCACCCAACATGGAGTCCCCAAATCCCCTCCCTTAGGCACCTCAAATCTCCTCTCTGATGACCCATGACACCCTCTGTTGATTCAAGAAGCCCTCTGACAGTCAGTGAAGATCTCTGGTGATCAGTGGAGCCCTCTGACAGCCAACAAAGCCTTCAGATGACCACTGACAATCTCTGATGGCAAACTGAGCCCCCGATGATCAGTGGGTTGCTGCTTCAAGTGCAGGAAAGGGAAGGGTGAGAAAGAATATTTTGACCTCGTCTGGTTGATAGCAAGCTTTGCTCATCATGGCATAGAGATTTGTTTGGATTTAATCAAGCACAGAATTCACACACAGAAGTGTGACTGCATCACAGCTGTGTGTGCTGCCCGCTGCCTGGGACCGGCTGCCTGATTCTAAGTCCTCCTCCAAGAGGCTCGGCTGCTCCTCAGCGATGCCGACCTGCTCCTCAT
>NW_011149365.1:0-343 GCF_000146605.3 Meleagris gallopavo | reverse complement strand
GCTGAGAAGGCAGAGATACTGAATGCCTTCTTTACTTCCATCTTCAGTGAAAAGGTTCTCCCTCAGGTTTCCCACACCCTGGAGGTTAGGGAGAGGGTCTGGGGAATAGGAGACTTCCCTTTAGTCAGGAAAGAGGACGTGCGTGAGCACCTAGGCAGTACTAAGGTCCACAAGTCCATGGGACCTGATGGGGTGCATCCACGTGTGCTGAGGGAGCTGGCGGAGGTCATTGCCGAACCGTTCTCCATCATTTTTGAGAGATCTTGGATAACAGGGGAGGTCCCTGAAGACTGGAGGGTAGCCAATGTCACTCCGGTCTTCAAAAAGGGCAAGAAGGAAGATC
>NW_011149364.1:0-314 GCF_000146605.3 Meleagris gallopavo | reverse complement strand
ACAAGCCAGCAGTGGGCCCGTTCCCAGCCCCAGAAAGCCAACCCGTATCCCTGGGCTGCATCCAAAGATGCGCAGTCAGCGGGCCAAGGGAGGAGATCCCCATCCCTCTGCTCTGCGCTGGTCAGGCCTCAGCTGCAGTGCTGCGTCCAGATGTGGAGTCCTCAGTGCAGGGTGACATGGAGCTGTGCGAGTGCATCCAGAGTACAGCCACAAACACGAACCCAAGGTTGGAACCCCTCTCCTGTAAGCAAGGAGAGCTGGGCTGTTCAGCCTCCTGGAGAAGTGAAGGCTCCAAGGGAACCTGGTAACAGCCT
>NW_011149363.1:0-857 GCF_000146605.3 Meleagris gallopavo | reverse complement strand
GTGACAGCATCATAGAAGGCCACCAGGTTGGTCGAGCACGACCTCCCCTTGGTGAACCCATGCTGACTACTCCTGATAACCTCCTTTTCTCCCAGTTGTCTGGAGATGCTATCCAGCACAAGCTGTTCCATCACCTTTCCAGGGACGGAGGTGAGGCTGACAGGCCTATAATTACCCAGATCTTCCTTCTTGCCCTTTTTGAAGACTGGAGTGACATTGGCTATCCTCCAGTCCTCAGGGACCTCCCCTGTTATCCAAGACCTCCGCCAGCTCCCTCAGCACACGTGGATACACCCCATCAGGTCCTTGTGGGGTTGTGGACCTTAGTACTGCTTTGGTGCTCACGCACGTCCTCTTTCCTGACTAAATGAAAGTCTCCCATTCCCCAGACCCTCTCACTAACCTCCAGGGTGTGGGAAACCTGTGGGAGAGCCTTTTCACTGAAGACAGAAGTAAAGAAGGCATTCAGTATCTCTGCCTTCTCAGCATCCCCCGTTACCAGAACCCCCCCTCACTTAGTAAGGGGCCCACATTCTCTCTAGTTTTCCTTTTGCTGTTAACATACTTGAAGAAGCCTTTTTTATTATCCTTTATCACTTTAGCCAGATTCAATTCCAGACGGGCTTTGGCCTTCCTCGTTGCATCCCTGCAGGCCCTGACTACATTCCTATATTCTTCCCAAGTGGTCAAACCCTTTTTCCACATTTCATGGACCTTTTTCTTTCCTTTGAGCTTGCGCATGAGCTCCTTGCTCATCCACACAGGTCTCCTGCCACTCTTTCCTGATTTCTTGCTCACAGGGATGCACTGATCCTGAGCTTGGAAGAAGAGCTGTTTAAATGCTGACCAGCTTTCAG
>NW_011149362.1:0-831 GCF_000146605.3 Meleagris gallopavo | reverse complement strand
CACCCAGAAATGACAGTTCTCTTAGGAATACCCTCCCAGTTCCCCTAATCTGCTACACCACACTCCTCAGTATGACACTTTCTCCCCAAACTAGGACGCTTTCTCCCAGAAAGGCCGCTTTTTCCCCCCAAAGTACACCGTTGGCTTCCAAAAGACACATTCTACCCAAGAAATACCACCCTTCTCCAATACAATGACATTACCTCCCAGTAATGCTACCTTGGGCCCAAACTTTGGACAGCTTCTCCCACTAATACTACTTTTCCATCCAAAAGAGGACATCTTCTCCCCAAAGAATGCTATTTTCTCCCGGAAACAAAGCAGCTTTCTCACAAATGGGTGGCATTTTCCAACCAACTATGCTACTCTCTCCCAGAAAGAGCACTTTTTCTGACAAGTACCTTCCCTTTTCTCTCAAAAATACTGCTAGACACTCCTCAAGAGGACATTTTGCTCCCATCTACACCCCGTTTTCTCCCCAAAGGACCCCTTTTCACACCAAAAATACCACACTTGCCCTCCAAGAGAAGTCAGTCTTTCCCACAATTGTCCACTTTTCTCCCACGTACTTGTCATTTTCTCCCAGAAATACCACATTTCACTTGGAAATTGGGCCTGTGCTTCCAAAAAGATGATATTTTCTCCCAGGCATACCTGTTTTCTTCAAACTACCGCACGTTTTCTCCCAAAAAGACTAGATGACAAGACCAAATAGGACACTTGCAACCAAGAATAGGACATCTTCTCCCCACAAAATACCACTTCTTCCTCCCGAGGATAGGACATTTTCCCTAAATGCTATTGGCAGTTCTGCTAAGAAATCTCCTTTCC
>NW_011149361.1:0-483 GCF_000146605.3 Meleagris gallopavo | reverse complement strand
GCATGGATGCAATTAGCACATAGCCCTATTAATTACAGCCATCCAGCTTGAGATCCTCCAGAAAAGCAGAGCTCACAGCTCTGAAATCAAGCAGGAATCATTCACCCCATTCTAAGGGCTCACCCCCACACCCCAAAGGAAGCAGACTCCAGATTCAGATGCTGCTCTTACACCTAGCAGCCCTTCTGTGCACTTGGGATCCCCCAAAAAGACAAGATCACAGCCCTGAAAGAAAAAAAGAAACCACTTACCCCATTCCAAGGACCAATAGTCCCCCACACTCTCAAGTGAAGGAAGCAGCTTCCAGGTCCAAATACCTACCAGCCCTTAAGTACGCTCAGGGTTCCCTGACTAAAAAGAGAGAGAGCAGCTCCACAATGGAGAAGAAGAAAAAAAAAGAAAAAAATCACTCACTCCATCACCAAAGAACAAGGCATACTCCAAAGGAAGCACTCCCCAGGTTCACATGCTGCCCCTAATCTT
>NW_011149360.1:0-320 GCF_000146605.3 Meleagris gallopavo | reverse complement strand
TTTATTTTATTTCTTCTGTCCTTTTGAAAAATTTGGGATGGCAGTTCCTTGTTTTTTACTTTCTTTGAACCCTTTGTTTTTCCATCATGTTGCATTCTATGTCTTTGCTCTTTCTTGGTATTTCTTTGCTTTGCCTTCCAGTTTTTTGTTACTTTTTTTCCCCCTTTACATTTTCCTTTCCTGCTCCTTTCCATTTGTTTTATTGTTTGTTTTTTTTCCCTTTTTGTTGGTTCTGTTTCTTTTTCATTCCTCCTTTTTTCAAATTAGTTTTCCTTGCATAGCTTTGTGTTCTGCTGCATTAATCCTTTACATCTTTCTCT
>NW_011149359.1:0-480 GCF_000146605.3 Meleagris gallopavo | reverse complement strand
CACTTTATACCTAGGAACTGAATTTCCTGGGCAGGCCCTTTCACTTTGCTTCGCTTAATAGCGAAACCAGCACGCAGAAGGATCTGGATTATTTGCTCTCCTTTCTCAAAAACTTACCTTTGCTGTGTTGCCCCACACGATGATGTCATCAATATACTGTAAGTGCTCAGGAGCACCTCCCTGTTCCAGTGCAGCTTGGATCAACCCATGGCAAATGGTTGGGCTATGTTTCCACCCCTGGGGCAAACGATTCCAGGTATACTGAATGCCCCTCCAGGTGAAAGCAAACTGTGGCCTAGATTCTTTGGTCAAAGGAATGGAGAAAAAGGCGTTAGCAATATCAATGGTGGCGTACCATTTGGCTGCCTTTGACTCCAATTCATATTGGAGTTCTAACATATCTGGCACAGCAGCACTCAATGGGGGTGTGACTTCATTCAGGCCACGGTAGTCCACCGTCAGCCTCCATTCTCCACTGGC
>NW_011149358.1:0-743 GCF_000146605.3 Meleagris gallopavo | reverse complement strand
AAAAATGATGGAGAGCGGTTCGGCAATGACCTCCGCCAGCTCCCTCAGCACACGTGGATGCACCCCATCAGGTCCCATGGACTTGTGGACCTTAGTACTGCCTAGGCGCTCACGCACGTCCTCTTTCCTGACTAAAGGGAAGTCTTCCATTCCCCAGACCCTCTCCCTAACCTCCAGGGTGTGGGATTCCTGCGGGAGAGCCTTTTCACTGCAGACGGAAGTAAAGAAGGCATTCAGTATCTCTGCCTTCTCAGCATCCCCCGTTACCAGAACCTCCCCCTCACTTAGTAAGGGGCCCACATTCCCTCTAGTTCTCCTTTTGCTGTTAACATACCTGAAGAAGCCTTTTTTATTATCTTTTATCACTTTAGCTAGATTCAATTCCAGACGGGCTTTAGCCTTCCTTGTTGCATCCCTGCAGGCCCTGACTACATTCCTATATTCTTCCCAAGTGGTCAGGCCCTTTTTCCACATTTCATGGACCTTCTTCTTTCCTTTGAGCTTGTGCATGAGCTCCTTGCTCATCCACAAAGGTCTCCTGCCACCTTTTCCCGATTTCTTGCTCACAGGGACGCACCGATCCTGAGCTTGGAAGAAGAGCTGTTTAAATGCTGACCAGCTCTCAGAGGCCCCCTTACCTTCTAACACCCGAGCCCACGGGATAGCTCCAAGTAGGTCCCGGAAGAGATCGAAGTTGGCTCTCCTAAAGTCCAGGGTAGCAATCCTACTTATTGCTTTGCTTC
>NW_011149357.1:0-676 GCF_000146605.3 Meleagris gallopavo | reverse complement strand
GAGCTAAGTACCCCTGCTGAACTCCACAGTCTATCTGTAGCTAATAACTACGTTTCTGAAGTTCACATTTATTCCATTTTTCTCCTTTAGTTTTGTTTTCTAAGCCTTTCTGTTATTTTCTGGCATGTTAAAATCCTTGTGAACCTCTGGAAGTCCAGACAGACTCAAAACAGAAACTTATGGATGAACAACAGATGTCACGTGCTGGCTTAACTCACTGCTTTGAAATGTTTCCTTAACAAGTGGAAAATATCAGCGCATCACTCAGACAACCCCACAAGTTTTGGGATTTACAAGTCACAAAGTCTTAAAGAAATGAATGCATTCCAGTAACTTTTGAAAATCAATGAGAAAAGCTAAACTGAGTGCTTCTAGAGATATTGTCTAAATGTTAATAATGACATTATGGGCTGCAGAAGAGATTTAAAACAGGATGTGTACTCTTGAAATTGAATTGTCTTTCTATTAGATAGAAAGTGGTAGAATTTGGAAGGATTGTGAAGATTTCCATAGAACTTTAGTAGGAGTAGATATAAAATGTAAGTTTTACCTAGGAGAGATCACTTGTGAAGTCATTTCTACTTTGCTTCAGGTACAGAAAATAATGAGAACAAGCTACCTAGAAGGGGAAGAAGTTCTTCCATATTAGTCTGTGATATTTTCACAGTCCTTTATC
>NW_011149356.1:0-639 GCF_000146605.3 Meleagris gallopavo | reverse complement strand
GATGCCTGCAATCCTGTGTATACCTGATGTAGGATTCACGTAACTTCTGGGGGTACAATATTAGGCTTTTTCCCAGTTTGTGTTAAAGCCAGACTTATAATTTTCAGTCTCCAGTTTTCTCTACTGAATTTTAATCTCTAACATTCAACTGTTCTAATACGTCATGCCCAAGGTAATGGTTTTGGAGAACCTGGCATGTACAAGAATTTAGGTATTCCTACTTGTTCTCCTAGCCTGTATTTAATTAGGTCCCCAAAAAAGTAAACTTCTCTTGCCAGTAGCTCCTACAGCCATTACAAAATCATCTACGGGTAATAATTCTTGATGCAGCACAGATAAGAGGCACCCCAAATCATAAAATAAACCTCTTTGCCCTGCTTCCCCAGCTGCTTTCGGTCCAGTGGGGGTGGAACTCTCCCTGAGCCCTTCCAGGCTCCCCCTCTACCTCTTCTTCTAGGTAAGGACATCCCTGTTACACCTCGCTCAACTTTGCCTTCCTCAGCCTGTGGTTTTCCCAAACCCTTTTCGCTTCCCAGACTTTCATCGTTGCTGAAATACAATGTCAGTCATTTCAGTTTCACCCCCTCCCCTCCCCAGGATTCCGGAGCTCACACTGGATATCGGTTTCCCGAGCTCTGC
>NW_011149355.1:0-530 GCF_000146605.3 Meleagris gallopavo | reverse complement strand
GTTTGCCTTAGCATAGTCTTGCAGAGACTGTTTGACAATAACCTTAATTTGGGGAGAAGCTTCTGCAGACTGTAATTAAAGGACAAGACCTTTTTTTTTAAAAAAAACTAAAAAAAACAAACAACAAAAAAACCAAATAGCAGTATATTTTTTAAAGAACGGGAGTCCTCCCCTGATTAAGTTGTTCTAAGAGGATATTTTTAATTAGGATATCTCCCAAAAGAAGTAATATGCTTTAGCTTGTGCCTTAAGCTAACAAGAAATAAGTACAGAGCCTTTTTCCTCAAGAAAGAAAACAACCTTCGTTTTAAATATACACAAGATATTCCAGAGGGAGTCTTTTTGAAGGCAACTTCTTAACTAGTATTTACTAATATAACAAAAACAAAGTTGGGAAGTGTTTTGATTATAGCTAGACTCAGATTTCATTTGAAGAAAGAGTCTTTTGATTATGTCTTAAATAATAGCTTGTGATAATATGAGCTCCTTTGTAATGGTTAGTTGGAAATAGTTTATATATAAATAGAGAC
>NW_011149354.1:0-1175 GCF_000146605.3 Meleagris gallopavo | reverse complement strand
GTGTACTTTGGGGGGAAAAAGCGGCCTTTCTGGGAGAAAGCGTCCTAGTTTGGGGAGAAAGTGTCATACTGAGGAGTGTGGTGTAGCAGATTAGGGGGAATTGGGAGGTATTCCTAAGAGAACTGTCATTTCTGGGTGAAAAGGTCTTATGTGGGGGGGAAAAGGTGAGGAATGTGTGAGAAAGCTGGCGTTTCTGGGAGTAAATGCCATCTTTTGGGGGCTAGCAATGGTCTTTCTGGTGGGATGTGCCACATCTTTGTGAGGCAATTGGTGTTTGTGATGGCCAATGGCATATATTCTGGATCGAAATGGTCTTTCCGCAGTAAAATGCCAAAAGTCTGGGAGTAAGTGTCATGATGAGGAATGTAATGGAGTGTAATTGGGAGGAACTGGGAGGAATTTCTCGGAGTCGTGGTCTTTGTGGGTGCATATGTCCCATTTAGGGAAGGAAAGGAGTATTTCTTAGCAGAACTGCCATAGCATTTAGGGAAATGTCCTATCCTAGGGAGACAAGTGGTATTTGTGGGAGAAGATGTCCTATCCTTGGTTGCAAGTGTCCTATTTGGTCTTGTCATCTAGTCTTTTTGGGAGAAAAACGTGAGTTGGTTGAAGAAAACAGGTATGCCTGGGAGAAAATATCATCTTTTTGGAAGCACAGGCCCAATTTCCAAGTGAAATGTGGTATTTCTGGGAGAAAATGACAAGTACGTGGGAGAAAAGTGGACAATTGTGGGAAAGACTGACTTCTCTTGGAGGGCAAGTGTGGATTTTTGGTGTGAAAAAGGGGGGTCCCTTTTGGGGGAGAAAACGGGGTGTAGATGGGAGAAAATGTCCTGTTGAGGAGTGCCTAGCAGTATTTTTGAGAGAAAAGGGAAGGTACTTGTCAGAAAAGTGCTCTTTCTGGGAGAGAGTAGCATAGTTGGTTGGAAAATGCCACCCATTTGTGAGAAAGCTGCTTTGTTTCCGGGAGAAAATAGCATTCTCTGGGGAGAAGATGTCCTGTTTTGGATGGAAAAGTAGTACTTGTGGGAGAAGCTGTCCAATGTTTGGGCCCAAGGTAGCATTACTGGGAGGTAATGTCATTGTATTGGAGAAGGGAGGTATATCTTGGGGAGAATGTGTTCTTTTTGGAAGCCAACGGTGTACTTTGGGGGGAAAAAGCGGCCTTTCTGGGA
>NW_011149353.1:0-681 GCF_000146605.3 Meleagris gallopavo | reverse complement strand
CTGCCTAAGCGTCAATCTGAAGTTAATTCATTAACTTATTCCACACCTGATCATTATTTTGCGGATATCTGCTTGTCCTTCTTCCCACAAAGATGAGCTCGGGAGAAAGACAGGGCAGTGTCTTGGTGCCTGCCTGTCACGTCCCAGCCTTCTCACGGAGTGAGGCAGTCCGGCCTTGTGGAGAGGCCCTGCCTTCTTTGATGTTTGCTAAATCTGTTCTTCTTTCGCTGGCAGTTTCTTATCCTAGCAGAACAACTCTACGATATGTTTTCTAATCCCGCATTGTTTGGAACACTTACCGACTGGCACAGCTTTGCGAGAAAGAATGAATCACCTAATTCAGTAGTAATGTTTCTAAAACACGCCGCTACCACATACAGTATTTGACTTCTTAGATCAACTCTTTCTAAGGATAAGTCGCAGAGTACAGATGCACGATGTTCTGCTTCTTCAAACCAATGGCTCTTTTGAAGATCTGACGCAGAAACAACAGTCCGTTCGCACAAGGCCCCGGGGCCGGCGCAGGGCTCTGTGGCTGTGCTTCAGACCCGAAGCCGGTGCCGGCCTCTGGTGCTGCGGCTTTAGGCCCCGCAGCCGGCGTCAGCCTTTCGGGCTGCGGATTGAAGTCCCGGGGACAGCGCCGGCTTCTCTGGCTTCGGCTTTAGGCCACAGCAGCGGCGC
>NW_011149352.1:0-656 GCF_000146605.3 Meleagris gallopavo | reverse complement strand
CAATGAAACCTACATTTGTCATTGGCCTCACAGACGTAGAATGAACCGTCGTCCTTCATCAGTAGGTCAATGCCACACACGTCCATACCCAGGATGTTGGACACTTGGATTGCCAGTTGCTTGCCTTGTTCGCTCAGTGAGCACATCATGCCTACACCACCTGCAAAAAAAAGTGAAAAAAACTACAGTGCCTATTCTGGACACAGGTGACCAACATACTTCTTGCCTGGCTGGTGCAGTTCAGTCGAAGATCCAAAGCAAGCCTGCAAGCATAGGGATGATAACAACTCAAAAAGCAACCTTCTTGCCACAACAACTGCTAATAACTTGAAACCTAGCAGGACTTCAAAAGATTCTGCATAAGGCAGATCAAAACTACGACTTGTTTAAAAAATAGTAATAATAGTGAAGAAAGGTGTCATTATATATTTTTTGCTATCTTCGGGGTATTAAAAAGATGACTAAACAAATCATCTCTGTTTCTACTTCTAAGATAGAGGCTTTCTATACATACCCTCGTTTCCTCCCTTAAGATAGAGGCTTACTATATATATTTGTAAGTTATCACAATAAATCATCCAAGAACCAAATGTTCTTGATGAGAATACAGATCTACCAGATAGAACTGTGGGGGAAGAGGGTTAGGACATTTTTAT
>NW_011149351.1:0-534 GCF_000146605.3 Meleagris gallopavo | reverse complement strand
GTTGGCCACCAGTTGGCCACCACTTCAACCCATTGGCCACCAGTTGCCCCCAGTTGGCCACCAGTCGCTCCCAGTTCACCCCAATGCCTACCAGTTGACCCCATCCGCCCCTTTGGGAAGCCAAGTGGTGGGCGGAGCTATGAGAGAAGGTGTGGCCATTCGACCGGAAGTGGCCGTGTCCCCGCTAAGCCCCGCCCCTCCACTTCCGGCAGCTCTCCCATTACCGTTGCTCCGACCCCATCACCACCATGGCGCCGAGGCCACACCCCTCACCCAACGCCGCACCTGGATTGGCTGTGGGTGACGAAGGGGGGCGGGTCTACATCCTGCGCTGGGACACGCCTCTTGCCTGAAGCCACGCCCCCTCGGATCCAAGCCACGCCCCTTCCACTGTCCCCCCATCGGTGTCCAATAAATCCTTTGGCTCCGCCTCCTTGTCGTGACGTCATTGCAGTCAGCCCCATAACCTGCCCCATAACCTCACATCCCACCCCATAACCCCACATCCCGCCCCATAACCCCACATCCCGCACC
>NW_011149350.1:22046-22349 GCF_000146605.3 Meleagris gallopavo | reverse complement strand
CATTTCCCACTCCAAAAAGATCCCACCTCCCCAAGAATTCCCATTCCCACCCGCAATTCCCACTCCAGCCCTTCCCACCTCCCACCCATTTCCCACTCGCAATTCCCACCCCCAACCAATTCCCACCCCCAACCAACATTTCCCAGCCCAAAGCGTTGACAGTCCGACACTTCTGCGGTCCATCTGCTTCAGAGACCTCATTGCCCCAGTCCAAGAGGCCGTTTGTGCACAGCCCACTTTTGGAGGGGTAGGGCTGGGGCCGGTGCTGGTGCCCCTGGAACACTGCCGCTGCACTGCGGGTCT
>NW_011149350.1:0-505 GCF_000146605.3 Meleagris gallopavo | reverse complement strand
AGCTACCATCACTGAGACAGTGGAATAAATAGTTGCAGGTTGATCCTGTGTTGCTTTTTACTCTACGTGTCCAGTATGTTTTTCAAATGAATATTGGCGTCTGATAGAATCCAGTAATGTCTATTCCTTCTGTTCCTTTCTTTATTCAGACACCTCATCACTCTCAATCTGTCAGGCTTCCCCTGCCTCATTTCTCATCTTCGCCTCAGCGAGCAGCTTTCTACCTCAGAGTCCTGTGCAAGTATGCCTTGAATACATTTGGTTGCCCTTGTACAGTGAGTTGCACTGTTTCTTGTGCATGCGCACAAATGATGACAAGATACCGAGAATTCAGAACTGCTGCCTCCAGTGCTGGAGGTTCTGTGCCTGACAGAGTCTTAAACATCCTGCTTTTCTTCTTACCGTAAGACTACAATGGTAGACTGAACTGGTGGGATTAGTACCTCCAGTCTATTCACGTATATTGAAGGAAAAAATTGACTGGAACAGAGATGCATTGGTTATC
>NW_011149349.1:0-595 GCF_000146605.3 Meleagris gallopavo | reverse complement strand
TGGACATAAGCCAGTAGTGTGCACTTGCAGCCCACGAAGGCCAACTAGATCCTGGGCTGCATTCAAAGAGGAGCGACCAGCAGGGAGAGGGAGGTGATTGTCCCCCTCCGACTCGGCTCTGGTGTGCGGCCCCATGTGCAGCACTGCGTCCAGGCCTGGGGCTCCAGCACAGGAATGATGTGGAGCTTTTGGAGCAGGTCCAGAGAAGGGCCACGAAGATGATCAGAGGGCTGGAGCACCTCTCTTAGAAAGAAATGTTGAGGGAACTGGGATTGTTTCTGTGGGAGAAGAGAAAGCTCTGGAGATAGCTCATGACAGCCTTCCAAGACTCGAAGGGAGCGCATAAGCAGGAGGGGGCAACTGCTGTTTAGGAGGGTGGATAGCGATAGGACAAGGGGAAATGGTTTTCAAGTGAGACAGGGGAGGTTTAGGTTGGTTATTAGGAGGCAGCTTTTCACGCACAGGGTGGTGACGCACTGGAATGTGTGCTTGAGAGTCACTTGCAGGATGATCTGCTCCATGATCCGTGACCAGCACAGAGGTGAGACTGACATGCTGGTAGTTCCCCGCGTCACACTTTCTATCCTTCCTGAGA
>NW_011149348.1:0-810 GCF_000146605.3 Meleagris gallopavo | reverse complement strand
TCTGACAGTAACACTGGAACGTTTTGATGACATTTCATTCCTTCCGGTGATCCTGAAGGCTCAAAGACTCACGGGGAGAAATACAGATGCTTCAGAGGTAGCAAGAGGGGAAGGTCTGCCCTCCAGGGCAAAATACAGGCCGTGTTTCTATCCTGGGTCAACAGTTCCGCTTGTACAGGGGCACGTCCTGGCCGCCTGTACCACATTTTCCGGCCGGATGGTTGCGGCTGCATCATAATATCAGGCAGCAAAGGAGGTGTCCTGATCTGCCATAGGGACATGATGGGAGTCCCTTTAGCAATGAAAATCGGAGTGTTGACCACCGCGCCAGTAGGCCACGTACCTATTACTGGAGGGACTCCTGAGCCTCCCACCTCCCACAATCTCCCCCAAGGTGCAAGTAGGCCACACCACTTGGGTCCTACCTGCACCTTCCATGGCCATTTTATTCTGTGGGTGCCAGGCTCTAACTTCTCAGGGGCAGGGAGCAGAAGATTATTTTCTTTACCAATCAGGGGTCTTACCTGATGATCAGTGCCCGTCATTTGGATCCTAAGCGGGGTAGCCCACGTCGTCTGCAACATTCTCAGGGCACTGGGTCTACCATCTCGGGGTCTTTCATTCAGGTCTCGCAAGGTTTCCTACAGTCTCTTTGTCACCCCTGCAGAGACTGGGAGTCTGTCTTCAGGGCAGCCTTAAGAATACCATGATTACGTTATATAACGTTCGATGAGGCCTGCCCCCGTTGCATTATATGGCAGGTGGAATCGCCAGTCGATGTTATTTTCTTCTGCCCAGCGTTGTATCAGT
>NW_011149347.1:0-376 GCF_000146605.3 Meleagris gallopavo | reverse complement strand
GTTGAATGTAGAGATTAAATTCAGTAGAGAAAACTGGAGACTGAAAATTATAAGTCTGGCTTTAACACAAACTGGGAAAAGCAATATTGTACCCCCAGAAGTTACGTAAATCCTACATCAGGTATACACAGGATTGCAGGCATCAGGAAGGCCTGGCAGAGCCAAAAATGCAACCCAGTAAAAGTTAAGATATAGATGGGAGTCAGCCCAGCCGGGGTAAAGCAATGCCCTTTGAGGATACAAGACTGTAGGAGAATAAAAGAAATAATAAATAGCTTCTTGGATTTTGGCTTATTAATTGCATAGAAATTCAAATACAACACCTCAATCTTGCAAATGAACAATTGGATGGCAAGAGCTATAGTTTGGGACAAGG
>NW_011149346.1:0-501 GCF_000146605.3 Meleagris gallopavo | reverse complement strand
AGGGCTGTGATCTTGGTCTTTTTGGGGGATGGCAAGTGCACTGAAGGGGCTGGCTAGGTGTAAGAGCAGCATCTGAATCTGGAGACTGCGTCCTTTGGGGTGTGGGGTGAGCCCTTAGAATGGGGTGAGTGATTCCTGCTTGATTTCAGAGCTGTGAGCTCTGCTTTTCTGGAGGATCTCAAGCTGGATGGCTGTCATTAATAGGGCTATGTGCTAATTGCATCCATGCGGTGGGTGTTTTTTAAGGGCATTGTGTGCATCCTTGTTGTGTTTTAAATTATGTTCTGCGTCTCTTCTGATTTCATTTTGCAGCCTGATGGAGTTGAAGGATTGCCTGGGCTCCTCCAGTCAGTGGTGTGAGATCTGTCCAGCAGGTAATGAACATCATGCACCCCATGTTGGTGCGCTGCTTGTATGCAGGTAGGTTTGCGATGTGATCCGACTCCCCCATGCTGACCATCCACAGCTAGATCAAGTTGCTCAGAGTCTGAGCCATGCTCA
>NW_011149345.1:2517-3100 GCF_000146605.3 Meleagris gallopavo | reverse complement strand
GAAAAAGTATTGAACTTTGAGTTGTTACTCAAACGTAACACTTCCCTGAAATCACATGGCTCATGTACCTTGCAGCTGTCAGCTGGAGAGAACAATAACTTCTTAGGAGATGGATGGAATGATTTGCTCCTGAACCTGCAGCTTGAGAGACCTTCCTGGAGGAAAGATCCTCCTCTTCCTTCTCTTCACTTTCTCCAAGTTCCCAGATCACTGCATTCAGCATTTCTGTTGCAGTTCCAATACGCACTGGCAGCTAGAAAATTAATTGAAATGCAAGTCATGATTGCAAATCTTCCTCAGAGCAAGAGGCTATGTTCTGGACTCTGGTAGAACAGTTCACAGGGCTTTCATTACAGAAAGACAGAAGTGGTGTTTTGTTCCTTGCTTTTTTTTTTTCCCCTCTTTCCTCTGGGGAAAAGCCTCTGTTAAAGTAATGTAGAGGACAATTCACACAAGCAGTAATTCTGCTTGGAAACTATCAACACTAAGAAGATAGTAGGAAAAGACTATTTGTTTACATCAGTGTTGTCATTTGCAGAAGTCAAAGCATTTCATGTTCTGGTGTGCTCAAGAAGTTTCCCAG
>NW_011149345.1:0-610 GCF_000146605.3 Meleagris gallopavo | reverse complement strand
CTCCTCTCTGATGACCCATGACACCCTCTGTTGATTCAAGAAGCCCTCTGACCGTCAGTGAAGATCTCTGGTGATCAGTGGAGCCCTCTGACAGCCAACAAAGCCTTCAGATGACCACTGACAATCTCTGATGGCAAACTGAGCCCCCGATGATCAGCGGGTTGCTGCTTCAAGTGCAGGAAAGGGAAGCGAAGGGTGAGAAAGAATATTTTGACCTTGTCTGGTTGATAGCAAGCTTTGCTCATCATGGCATAGAGGTTTGGATTTAATCAAGCACAGAATTCGGAGAGAACTGTGACTGCACCACAGCTGTGTGTGCTGCCCGCTGCCTGGGACCGGCTGCCTGATTCTAAGTCCTCCTCCAAGAGGCTCAGCTGCTCCTCAGCGATGCCGACCTGCTCCTCATGGAGGTGCTGCTGTCCGGGCACTCGGGCTGCGCTTGGGGTGGGCTGCACTGGAAAGACACCGGGTCACAATCCAGGCTGGGGACTGCGATGTCTGCTGGGCTCAGGTCAGAAAGGCGCACTTCGTCACCCTCGGGGAGGTGCTGTACTTTTCAAAGACTTGCTTATCCTCGCCTGCAAAAGATAATGTCAGAATCACCATTTTG
>NW_011149344.1:0-576 GCF_000146605.3 Meleagris gallopavo | reverse complement strand
GACCAGCACAGGAGGTGAGACTGACATGCTGGTAGTTCCCCGCGTCACACTTTCTATCCTTCCTGAGAGGTGTGCTGTCACCTTTTTTCTCCTCAGCAGGGACTTGACCTGAGTGCCTCGACTTCTGAAATACCATGGAGAGTGGCTCGGTGACTGCAGCGGTGAATTCCCTCGGAACTCTGGGACTCATCTCGTCAGGACCCAAACACTCCTGGATGTTTGGGTCCTCAGGTGGTCCAGAACCTGATCTCCCATGGCAGTGTGGGATGGGAAGGGGTGTGTGGGACTGAGGAAGCAATGGCAGTTCCCACCTCACCAAACCAAAGATGAGGGCTGTGCATCATGAGCAGTTCTCAGACAAGATGGAAGCCAAAATGGTGTTGGGTACCTGAGCCTTCTCTGGTGGTAAGCAACATGGTGCACAGAGTGCAGCCATGTGCTCCGAGCAAGGAGCACAGGTTTGTGCAAGAGGCCCGGATGCAGGGCAGTGCCTTCATGACTGTATTGTGTCCAACAGGTGGCAGCAGAGCTGCGGTGCTCCCAAGTGCCGTAACAAGTGCCCGGAGAGATGTGTTG
>NW_011149343.1:0-483 GCF_000146605.3 Meleagris gallopavo | reverse complement strand
TAGTTGTCCTTTTTCTTTTTTTTCCTTTTTTCTATCCTTCTTCTTGTCATTTCAATTCATTAACCCCTGTTTTAATAGACACCAGCAATGAACCCACTTTTCATTGTGGGGGTGTTGAGTAAAGGCTTACAAGCCGTCATGTTACTCTCAACCTATTGGCAAATTATCAAGGCCATAATTACTTGTTGTGGAATTATGTTCATATATAACTACTTAAGGGCATTGACGGAGACACCTGCATGGTACCTGTATGCAATGTGGTATGGTCTGAATTTTGACATTCACATCCCAGATGGAATGGCTAATTTTACAAACAGCACAATGTTCAGACCAGTCTCCAGGCTTCCTTATCGGTTTATCAGACGGTTTTCGAATTTCGAATTAATACTCATGGGCGCGCTATTGTTTTCCTGGATTATATTCCTTTACAAAGGGAAGGAGTTTCCTCCAGAACCAGAGAGTGCTGACTGGCAGGGAATATGG
>NW_011149342.1:0-472 GCF_000146605.3 Meleagris gallopavo | reverse complement strand
TCCCCCCCACGGGGGGTTCCGTGACCGTTGGGGTCAGCCCTTTCCCCCACGGCTTGCGATGATTTGACTTTTCGTCCCCAAACCATCCTTCCCATCCCAGCCGTTTCCCATCCCAATGATCAGTGACCATCCCGACGGGCATTTTGCAGCCCAGTGCTCTTCCTTCCCAAGGGTCTGCCCGTCCCAGGGGGGATTTGCCATCGCTGCAGTGCGTTCTCACCCCAGGGATGGGTTTTCCCTCTCCATGTCCAGTAAGGATATCCCGGTCAAGTGATTGCCAGTCGTCACCACCCAAAATCGTGTTTAAGCAGCCCATGGCTAAGAACTTAAACTGCCAGCATCAATTACCAGTTCTTGAAAGTGGGAGCAGCCGTGGTCGGCCAGTTAGACCTATGGCAGCAATGAAAAGGAGTGATTTCTGTGGGACAGCCCTGATGCAGCTGAGAGCAGTGCAGGAATGAGTCAGTGCCCG
>NW_011149341.1:0-481 GCF_000146605.3 Meleagris gallopavo | reverse complement strand
GGCTGCAGCTGATGGAGCCCAGCGCGATGTCCGCGGCCACAGCTGCCCTCGACGGGCGTCCTGCTCTCCTCCAAGGGCCCTGGCAGCTGGAGATGATGCCAACGACCGTGACCACCTGCCCAGCGGCCGCACGGCACCACCAGGGCGGCCCCTGCCAGCCCCGGCCGCCCTGGGCATCAACACCACCCCGGCCCCCAGAACCATCCTTCGGGGTCGGGAGCGGTCCCTCAGGGGGTCAGCCTGGGGCAGCCACTGCCTCGCGGAAGCTTGAGAGGCCTGGCAGCCCCCAGCGCCAGCTCTGCCTTCGCTCTTCCCTCCAGCATCCATCAGGGGATGGAAGCGAGCCCAGCAGGGTGTAGCCTTGGGGACATTGTCCAGCAGACAGACAACCGCTGCCTGGGGGAAGCCGACCGGCCCAGCAGCCCCCCGTCCCCCCGGGCATCATCACCACCCTCCCACTCCCCTCCACCGTCCTTCAGGA
>NW_011149340.1:0-933 GCF_000146605.3 Meleagris gallopavo | reverse complement strand
GGATCCGCGCCCCCGGAAAAAGAAAATAGGGGACCCCGAAATAATTGAAAACAGTGGCAACAATCTGAGGTGAAACAAAGTAATTTACTAAATATGGTATCAGCAGAATTTTATAAGGAGAGAGAGTGTGAAATTGATGGTGGATCGGCCTTACCACAACGCTGAGATGAGAAGCGCAGGCAGAGAAGCGCAAGCGAAGCAGTGCAGGCAAAGAAGAGAGCATCAGGTGACCTTGCCGGGAGTTATATCTCCTCGCTGACCTCAAAGTCCCCTGGGGAAATGTAGCTCTTTTTCTCCTCTGGACAGGCACCCGGAACTTGAGCATCAGCAGTCAAACCCCCAGTGCATTACATGATGTTATGATGTGGAATACTGATAATGAAAAATCATGAAACCATGACATTCCACCCCTTATTCTACATCACTACATCATGCTTAATATATACAAACAAAATACAAACACACGCACAGGGAATTACTGACTGCACTCCCTCAACATCAAGTTCCCTTGTGGTACACATTGAACATCTCCGTTTTCCTGCATCACCCACCAAGTGGACCCAGGTCCCTGGGCAAAAACAGTTCCACGAAGAGGTTTGTCCTTCTCAGAGGCTGGAAGAACCCAAACTGCTTTTCCCAACATATTCTTTACATGTACAACAGGGACTTTATCTCCCTCTACGGTATGTAGGGAGCTGGACTGGGTTGGACCATCACGACTGATAGATCCTCTGGTATTGACTAACCAGGTGGCTTCTGCCAAATGCTTCTCCCAGTGCTTAAATGTACCGCCTCCCATTGCTTTCAGCATAGTTTTTAACAACCCATTGTATCGTTCAATCTTACCTGAGGCTGGTGCATGGTAGGGAATATGGTAAATCCACTCAATGCCATGATCTTTAGCCCAAGTATTTACAAGAGAATTTTTAAAAT
>NW_011149339.1:0-878 GCF_000146605.3 Meleagris gallopavo | reverse complement strand
CCCAACACCATTTTGGCTTCCATCTTGTCTGAGAACTGCTCATTATGCACAGCCCTCATCTTTGCTTTGGTTTGGTGAGGTGGGGACTGCCATTGCTTCCTCAGTCCCTACAGACCCCTTCCCATCCCACACTGCCATGGGAGATCAGGTTCTGGACCACCTGAGGACCCAAACATCCACGAGTCTTTGGGTCCTGACGAGATGAGTCCCAGAGTTCCGAGGGAATTCACCGCTGCAGTCACCGAGCCACTCTCCATGCTATTTCACAAGTCGAGGCAGTCAGGTCAAGTCCCTGGTGAGGAGAAAAAAGGTGACAGCACACCTCTTAGGAAGGATACAAAGTGTGACGCGGGGAACTACCAGCATGTCAGTCTCACCTCTGTGCTGGTCACGGATCATGGAGCAGATCATCCTGGAAGTGACTCTCAAGCACACATTCCAGTGCGTCACCTACCCTGGGCGTGAAAAGCTGCCTCCTAATAACCAACCTAAACCTCCCCTGTCTCACTTCAAAACCATTTCCCCTTGTCCTATCGCTATCCACCCTCCTCAACAGCCGTTGCCCCCTCCTGCTTATGCGCTCCCTTTGAGTCTTGGAAGGCTGTCATGAGCTATCTCCAGAGCTTTCTCTTCTCCCACAGAAACAATCCCAGTTCCGTCAACATTTCTTTCTAAGAGAGGTGCTCCAGCCCTCTGATCATCTTCGTGGCCCTTCTCTGGACCTGCTCCAAAAGCTCCACATCATTCCTGTGCTGGACGCCCCACGGCCTGGACGCAGTGCTGCACAGTGGGGCCGCACCAGAGCCGAGTCGAGGGGAACAATCACCTCCCTCTCCCCTGCTGGTCGCTCCTCTTTGAATGCAGCCCAGGATCTAGTT
>NW_011149338.1:0-515 GCF_000146605.3 Meleagris gallopavo | reverse complement strand
CCTTTTCTCTCAAAAATACTGCTAGGCACTCCTCAACAGGACATTTTCTCCCATCTACACCCCGTTTTCTCCCCAAAGGACCCCTTTTCACACCAAAAATACCACACTTGCCCTCCAAGAGAAGTCAGTCTTTCCCACAATTGTCCACTTTTCTCCCACGTACTTGTCATTTTCTCCCAGAAATACCACATTTCACTTGGAAATTGGGCCTGTGCTTCCAAAAAGATGGTATTTTCTCCCAGGCATACCTGTTTTCTTCAAACTACCGCACGTTTTCTCCCAAAAAGACCTAGATGACAAGACCAAATTGGACACTTGCAACCAAGAATAGGACATCTTCTCCCACAAATACCACTTCTCTCCCAAGCATAGGACATTTTCCCTAAATGCTATGGCAGTTTTGCTAAGAAATACTCCTTTCCTTCCCTAAATGGGACATATGCACCCACAAAGACCACGACTCCGAGAAATTCCTCCCAGTTCCTCCCAATTACACTCCATTACATTCCTCATCA
>NW_011149337.1:0-660 GCF_000146605.3 Meleagris gallopavo | reverse complement strand
CGGGTTACTCTCCGCACATCGAAGGGAGCGGTTTACACTTCGCCTTGGCTACATGCAGAATGCACTACGCCTACCTCTGAATACTATGTCTCTGCCTTTATTTCGAGCCACAATTCATGCTAGTGAGGTTTTCCACTGCGACACATCTGCATTCAGACAGGAAAAGAGTGGAAGGGAAAACAAGCTCTAATAAGGCATTTGCAAGTTCGAGGAGCGACAGCTGTAGTGCTCTCAGGGAGAGCGTTTCAGAAAGTGGGGAGAGATCCTTTCAGGACTGCGCAGAAAGAAACCCCCACTCGCAGGTAGTGCAGGAGGCTGAATTCGCACTTGTCGGCATCGGAATCGCACTCCTTCGCTCTCACGCGTAGAAAGCGGCATTCGCGCTGAACCGCTCCTGAGACTTGCCATCGCTGGCCGAGAAATCGCGTTTCTCCCCAAATGCCGCTTTCAGCCGTCAGCAGCGGTCTCGTGTTTCTCGCTTGCCGAGAACGGGCCACTTCAGCCGGCTGCTTTTCTCCGACGAGTGAGCGGGCTCCTGTGCGCGCATCGGAAAGGAGCGGTTTGCACTTCGCCTTGGCTACATGCAGAATGCACTACGCCTACCTCTGAATACTATGTCTCTGCCTTTATTCGAGCCACAATTCATGCTAGTCAGGTTTT
>NW_011149336.1:0-468 GCF_000146605.3 Meleagris gallopavo | reverse complement strand
CAGACAGTGCCCTCCCAGAGGTGCCCGTCCCACACGGCGCGTCCGGCAGCTGGGGGATGTCGGGTGGTTGCAGCCAGCCGAGAGCTGCGGCTCCTCCAGCTCCTCCTCACCGACGGTCTTCCATCACCGCTGCTGCTGCCAGTGCCCCCGTCGCCTCGTGTTGTGCCTGGGGAATGAGATGGTCACGTGCTGAGCATCGGGTGTGCTGGCGTGGGGGCACTGGGCAGGACTGGTGGCCCTGGGAGGCTGTCGACGGCCGCAGAAAGCGCTGGCTCGGTCCCTGGGCTCCCCGGCTCAAGGCAGGCTCTGCTGTGCAACTGCTGCAGGGAAGCTGCTCTGGGGGGAGGCTGTACTGAGGTCACCTCCAGAGGTCCCTTCCGGCCCCTGTGCTGCTGTGACAGGCGGATGTGTGACGGGAGACAGCCAGCAGGTGGATGTCTGGTGGCTTTCCAGGGTGAAAGCACCGCT
>NW_011149335.1:0-683 GCF_000146605.3 Meleagris gallopavo | reverse complement strand
AAGTGAAACTACAAGTTCAAATAGCCATGAAAAAAACGAAGGGGGAGTGAGATGCAGCAAGCACAGGGAGCAGGCAGGTAGGCACAGCAAAGCAGCAACAAAGACCAATCTCTGAGAGGGGGGCTGCTTACACAAATAAACCCGGGGCCTGCCTACAGAAAGCCCACACCTTTCACTCCCACTAAAGCTCCACCATTTTGACAGCCAAGCCAATAACTACCACTTCACTTCTCATGACTCTTCCCTGAGCTCCAGAACAAATAGTTACTCGAGGTCGCCTATTGCAACTGCAACTGCAACTGCTCATAACTAATAATCAAGATTATATCTTACGTGACATAATCAGCTCACTTCTGCTTGGTGGCAATGACAGTCCATTCCCATTGCATCCCTTCGTGTCACAGCTGGCTTTCTGACAGCCTCCTGGATGATTCCCCCAAAAGCACCCTGCACTTATTCTGAAGAGCGAAAGAAAGGAAGGTTCGTGGAAACAGGCACTCAAGGCTTGCAAGAGATGCAGTGCTCCAGATCAGAGATAGGACCATCACAGTGCCAGAGCACACTCTATCACTAAAGGAAACATTTGAGAGCACATTCACAACCTCTGCATAAGCTGTAACGATTCAGCATCTTTAGCTTTATCATTCAGTTGGAGAAGGCAGATGCTCTCACACATCAGTCAG
>NW_011149334.1:0-617 GCF_000146605.3 Meleagris gallopavo | reverse complement strand
TTGAAAGGCTGTTACCAGGTTCCCTTGGAGCCTTCACTTCTCCAGGAGGCTGAACAGCCCAGCTCTCCTTTGCTTACAGGAGAGGGGTTCCATCCTTGGGTTCGTGTTTGTGGCTGTACTCTGGATGCACTCGCACAGCTCCATGTCTCCCTGCACTGAGGACTCCACATGTGGACGCAGCACTGCAGCTGAGGCCTGACCAGCGCAGAGCAGAGGGATGGGGATCTCCTCCCTTGGCCCGCTGACTGCGCATCTTTGGATGCAGCCCAGGATACGGTTGGCTTTCTGGGTTGGAAGGGCCCACTGCTGGCTTGTGTCCAGCTCCCACCCACCAGTACTCCCAGGCCTTATGGAGCAGGACTACGCTCAGTCCTTTCATCCCCTAGCATGTTTTGGTGGTGTGTGTTCCCTCATCCCAGCTACCTACCCTGCACTTGGATTTGTGGCCACTGCTCAGCCTGTTGAGGTCTCTGTGGATGGCATCCCGTCCCTCTGCTGTGTCACTGCACCCCACAGCTTGGTGTCCTTAGGGTGCACTCAACCCCACTGTTGATGTCCCTGATGAATGGGAAACCCAGATGCTTGTACCAACTGGGCGTAGAAGCCCTTGGGAGCAG
>NW_011149333.1:21775-22237 GCF_000146605.3 Meleagris gallopavo | reverse complement strand
AGGGGTGAGTGATTCCTGCTTGATTTCAGAGCTGTGAGACTCTGCTTTTCTGGAGGATCTGAAGCTGGATGGCTGTAATTAATAGGGCTATGTGCTAATTGCATCCATGCGGTGGGTGTTTTTTAAGGGCATTGTGTGCATCCTTGTTGTGTTGTAAATTATGTTCTGCGTCTCTTCTGATTTCATTTTGCAGCCTGATGGAGTTGAAGGATTGCCTGGGCTCCTCCAGTCAGTGGTGTGAGATGTGTCCAGCAGGTAATGAACATCATGCACCCCATGTTGGTGCGCTGCTTGTATGCAGGTAGGTTTGCGATGTGATCCGACTGCCCCATGCTGACCATCCACAGCTAGATCAAGTTGCTCAGAGTCTGAGCCAGGCTCACCTTGAAAGGCAACCTGTGCCACTGCCTCAGCACCCTCACTGTACAAGACATTTTCCTTAGATTTCACCTCCATTTTCCC
>NW_011149333.1:0-680 GCF_000146605.3 Meleagris gallopavo | reverse complement strand
CAAAGCAAAGATGAGGGCTGTGCATAATGAGCAGTTCTCAGACAAGATGGAAGCCGAAATGGTGTTGGGTACCTGAGCCTTCTCTGGTGGTAAGCAACATCGTGCACAGAGTGCAGCCATGTGCTCCGAGCAAGGAGCACAGGTTTGTGCAAGAGGCCCGGATGCAGGGCAGTGCCTTCATGACTGTATTGTGTCCAACAGGTGGCAGCAGAGCTGCGGTGCTCCCAAGTGCCGTAACAATTGCACGGAGAGATGTGTTGGTCTCGGTGGAAACAGCAAGGAAGTGTAATGTGCATTTCCCGGCATGCCCCGGAACCTCACTTTGCTGACTGGTCATTGTCTGCCCAGCAGGTAAGGGCGATGCGCACCCGCCATCGTTTACCCATTCCAGAGCCCGGCACAATAGGGTTCCCCCAGAGCTCTGAATTGCGCTTCATGGTGCCCAGAAGGCTGCCTATCCTCTTTGTTCTGTGTCTTGCTTGTCTCTGGTCTTGCACTGTTTTCACTATTACATTCTCTTGTCCTCCTATTTTTGTGTTCCTTGCCCCATTCTGTTGGCCTAATGACCCCTTGGCTTTGTGTTGCCACGTTCATGTCGGCATTCAGTTTTGGCGTTCCCTGCCGTATTGTCTGGGCCGTCATCCTTGGCATTTCCTTCCATGTTCTCTTGGCCCTTGCCT
>NW_011149332.1:0-869 GCF_000146605.3 Meleagris gallopavo | reverse complement strand
GAGAGCGAAGGAGTGCTATTCCGATGCCGACAACTGCGAATTCAGCCTCCTGCACTACCTGCGAGTGGGGTTTTTTTCTCCGCAGTCCTGAAAGGATCTCTCCCTCTTTCTTAAACGCTCTCCCTGAGAGCACTACGTCTGTCGTTCCTCGAACTTGCAAATGCCTTATTAGAGCGGGTTTTCCCTTCCACTCTTTTCCTGTCTGAATGCAGATGTGTAGCAGTGGAGAACCTCACAGGGACGAATTTTGCCTCGAATTTAAGGCAGAGACATAGTATTCAGAGCTAGTCGAGTGCATTCTGCATGTAGCCAAGGCGAAGTGCAAACCGCTCCTTTCCGATGTGCGCACAGGAGCCCGCTCAATCGTCGGAGAAAAGCAGCCGGCTGAAGTGGCTCGTTCTCGGCAAGCGAGAAACGCGAGACCGCTGCTGACGGCTGAAAGCGGCATTTGGGGAGAAGCGCGATTTCTCGGCAAGCGAGAAACAGGAGACCGCTGCTGACGGCTGAAAGCTTCGTTCGAGGAGAAGCGCTATTTCTCGGGCAGCTACGGCATAGTCTTCGGAGCGGTTCAGAGGGAATGCCGCTCTCTGAGCATGAGACCGAAGGAGTGCGATTCCGATGCCGACAAGTGCGAATTCAGCCTCCTGCACTACCTGCGAGTGGGGGGTTTTTTTTTCTTCCGGGCGTCCTGAAAGGATCTCACCCTCTTTCTGAAACGCACTCCCTTAGAGCACTACATCTGTCCCTCATCAAACATGCAGATGCCTTGTTAGAGCGCGTTTTCCCTTCCACTCTTTTCCTCTCTGAATGCAGATGCGCAGCAGTGGAGAGCCTCACTGGGACGAATTGTGGCTCCAAGTAAAGCAGAG
>NW_011149331.1:0-523 GCF_000146605.3 Meleagris gallopavo | reverse complement strand
GGGAAAGACAGCAAAGCCGCTTCCTGAACCAATTCCCAGCGGTGAGAACTTAATAAAGAAAAACCAATACATTCCCTGCCTGTATCACCACAAAAAGCTGCACATTAAATGAAACGAGCAACTGAGGGTTACAGCCTCCAGCTGTACCTCCTCACCAAAGCAGCTGGGAGAGAAAGTAAAAAAAGTCTGTTTGCTAGTCTCTTTCTTAGACTGGAGTCTCAGAAAGTTGTACAGATGCCCCACATAGCAAAACCCTCACACCTATTCCTTGTAACTGGAGACAAACAACCTGGGAGAGACCCTAAGAAACACACAGCGAGATTAACTTTATGTTCTTTTCCTCCTGTGTTTTTCATGCTAGTTCTTAAGAGCATCCCCTGTTTGAAAAGACCTTCAGAATCTGAACGACACCTGAACTCAGCTGCTTAGGCCAAGGTGAAAACATCACTAAAAACGCCCTCCAACTTGCACAGCATTTTTCTCAAAGCGGTGAAGGACAGCTGTCCTCACACCTCAGCATTCC
>NW_011149330.1:0-512 GCF_000146605.3 Meleagris gallopavo | reverse complement strand
GACCTCAACAGGCTGAGCAGTGGGCACAAATCCAAGTGCAGGGTCAGTAGCTGGGATGAGGGAACACCCACCACCAAAACATGCTAGGGGATGAAAGGACTGAGCGTAGTCCTGCTCCATAAGGCCTGGGAGTACTGGTGGGTGGGAGCTGGACACAAGCCACCAATGGGCCCTTCCAGCCCAGAAAGCCAACCGTATCCTGGGCTGCATCCAAAGATGCGCAGTCAGCGGGCCAAGGGAGGAGATCCCCATCCCTCTGCTCTGCGCTGGTGAGGCCTCACCTGCAGTGCTGCGTCCAGATGTGGAGTCCTCAGTGCAGGGACACATGGAGCTGTGCGAGTGCATCCAGAGTACAGCCACAAACACAAACCCAAGGATGGAACCCCTCTCCTGTAAGCAAGGAGAGCTGGGCTGTTCAGCCTCCTGGACGAAGTGAAGGCTCCAAGGGAACCTGGTAACAGCCTTTCAATACCTAAAGGAAAGAACAAGGGAAAATGGAGGTGAAATCTAAG
>NW_011149329.1:0-548 GCF_000146605.3 Meleagris gallopavo | reverse complement strand
AGGCAAGATGGCCGTCGTCACATCCAACAGATGTGATTGACAAATCAGTGCCATGTCTCCAACCCACTAATAAGAAAGAGACACATCGTTCTGGTGTAGTGGGTTTTGGAGATGCATGTTCCAAACTACAGCCTCATTGTAAGCCCCCTTTATCAGGTGACACGGAAGAAGAATGATTTTTATGTGGGGTCCTGAGCAGCAGCAGGCTTTTGAGCAGATTAAACAAGAGATAGCCCGTGCCGTGGCCCTGGGGCCAGTACGGATGGAACAGGATGCGAAGAACATCCTCTACACTGCTGCTGGAGAGAAAGGTCCCACTTGGAGTTTGTGGCAAAGAGCCTCAAGAGAGACCCGAGGCCGAGCCCTGGGATTCTGGAGTCGGGCATACAGAGGGCAAATGCTCTATGGGGGTGGTTACAGCAGTGGGAGCAAAATAACTGGCAAAGAAAGAGTAAACCTATTTGGGCTGCTGAATTGTGGAAAGATATTGCCGCCCGAACAAAGAATATGGTTGTAAAGGTGCGCCATGTAGATGCTCATGTGCCCAA
>NW_011149328.1:0-383 GCF_000146605.3 Meleagris gallopavo | reverse complement strand
TTCTTTTGGTCTATTTGGATTTATATTCTTTCTCTGCATTCCTTCTTGTTTCTTAACGCTAAAACTTTCAATAAATAAGCACAAATCTTAGCTTAGACAAAACTCTAGTGGCCATCGACAGGCCATGACCACGTATCAGCAGTTGAGAGGATAATCTCACTTGTGTTGAGTTGGCCTTCAGGAGTAAGGAAATCATCAACGCACACGGCACTGCTGCATTAAACAGAAACGTGTCCCCTGTTAAGGACTCTGACAACACAATAGACTTGGGAGCAAAGGAAAGTATAGCCCACCGAATCCATAATTTGGATAATCCCCTTGCAAATAGCTGACAATCAACGCTGTCCACTCACAACAGATTCTGTCTGTTGATGCTCTGGACT
>NW_011149327.1:0-368 GCF_000146605.3 Meleagris gallopavo | reverse complement strand
TGAAGCAGATCAAGTGAGGGGCAATTGGCTGCGATAAGGGGGGGGGTAACAGGAGAGTGACCTGGAGACATCGTGTGCGTGGAGGGGGAACAGAGGGTGAAGGGTTTGGCAGGAACTGGAGGGAGGAATTGGGAGAGAGCAGAGGGAGGGTATTGGGGCTGCTTGGCAGCATGGGGAGCTCCGTCCTTCAGGATTTTGGAGGAGGCAGCACAGAGGAGATGGAGAGATCCATGGGTGCAGGACGTGGGGTGCAGGGCATGGAGCTGGGGACCCCTCCCAGCACTTAGGGGCGGCCTCTGCCAGGCAGGGACAGACGTCAGCGGTTCCTGCTGAGCATGGGGACAAGGACACAGACACACAGAGCGTGG
>NW_011149326.1:0-396 GCF_000146605.3 Meleagris gallopavo | reverse complement strand
TTTTTCCTTTTTTTTTTTTCCTTTCTCTCTCTCCTCCCCTCTCTGGTCTTCTGCAACCAGTTTATAAACTTGAGGATTGGTAGGGCATCCCTATCTGCTTCTTGTTTTCCTCAGTTGTACACAGGTGTGCAGAGTTCAAGAGCTGTAATTTATTTCTTTGAGGGCAAATATTCAAATAGAATCTTAACAAGATCATCTCCCCCTTTCGCATCCCATTCTGCTTACAGACAAATAGGCTGAACGGATCTGTATGCCTGCTTTTATTTTTTCCCTGTATGGAGAAGTTTTTCTAACTGTTTTCCTGTGTATCATTCTACTTAGTGGTGGTCTCAGAGAAAAAGCTTATTTCTGCTCTAACAGAAAAACTCAAGAGCTTCTACAAACTCCACACTAAAG
>NW_011149325.1:0-437 GCF_000146605.3 Meleagris gallopavo | reverse complement strand
CCGCTATGTCAGTAATGGTAGCTATTATACAAACTCTATGTATTTCTAATAAAAAAACCACAAATTCCTCCTCCAGTGTGTAATCAAATTAAGTTCATTTATGAGTTTAGGTAGAAAAAAAGAACTTCTGCTGGTCTCGGTAACACAGCTACAAAAGCACTGTACAGGATATTCGCAGATATGGCGTAAGCCAAAGTTTGGAACAGAACACTTCCTTTGTTGATTCTGCTTTTGTTGATGTACATTACCATAGCTTTGATTATGGCAGTAAGGTTTCCTGGGCCATTGGTCAGAGTGCAGAGCGTCCAGCTCCTTCGAAGCGTCCGTCCGCTCACACGTACAACCAGCCTGGCTGAGTAAACTACGCTGAGCTGAAATAGAACAGAAATCAGAAGAAAATAATTGCATCTTAGTAATTGCATCTGGGACTAAGAGTG
>NW_011149324.1:0-1046 GCF_000146605.3 Meleagris gallopavo | reverse complement strand
CAGAGCTCACTATGCTCTACCAGCACACTCTCTAACTAACACCCGTGTCTGTTGAGGCGGTCGCTGGTCCCCTGCCAGGCTGGATCTTCATCTCACCCAACACAGTTCTCCTGCCGAAATTTAGGTGTAGACTTGAAGGGAATCGTGGCATGGGTAGGCCAGTTTCCCTCCACTGACTGCAGAAGCTTTGATGCGTGTAGATAAATATTTCTTCTGAGCTGGACAAACCCAAAGACAAATGCTCATCATTGCACAAGGCATGATGCCAGCCTGCATTTCATCTCTGGCTCGACTCATCACTGCTGAGTGAACTTCAGGGCCTTACTTCACTTCTTCCCAAAGTCTTGGAATTCTTCACCTTCAGTGGGATTTCCCTATGGCTGTCTAGTAAAAGTATTGGAACACTCAAACACTCAGGTGAAATAAAACAATGAAACAGTAACTTAAAATAAAGCAATAAAGGGGAATGACAAAAGTTTGGGAAAATGGGAGCGGGCAGGTTTTCCCTCTGGAGAGAGAAGAAAAGGAGCCAAAATGTCACTGCAGTGAAAAAGGCACCAAAGGAAGAGAGAGCTTAAAGCTGAACTCAGCTGCAGTCATGAAAGCTCAAGCCACGCTAGAAGGAATATGCTTGGGCAGCTCACTACCATGGGGTGTTTGGGGTTTCCTTTCTGTTCCTTCAACCAAGCTTCATCTTGAATCACGCATGTGTCTTTATGCGCATCCTTAACACTTTCCTTGCTGCCTATAACGCAGCAGTAGACACAGGAGCTTTAGACAAACATTGAAGATACGACACTAAGGTCGTGGCTACGTGGCTACAAAGCAGCAGCGTTTGTTACCAAAGTATCACCGAAGGACTCGGGTTGGAAGGCACCTTACAAGCTCAACTAATCCCAACCACCTGCCGTGCCAGATTTGCCGCCGTAGAAGGTTGGAATTAGGGCCCCATCCAGCCTGGCCTCAAACATCGCCAAGGATGGGGCATCCACAGCTTCTCTGGGCAGCCTGTGCCAGTGCCTCACCAATCTCGGAGAAAAGAATTT
>NW_011149323.1:0-602 GCF_000146605.3 Meleagris gallopavo | reverse complement strand
GGGAATCTCAACCGTCCAGGAATCCTAGAGGTGATCATGGACTGGCCTGAAGGCAAAAAGTTTGGAACACCGCCAGCAGAAGAGATATCACGTGCTAAAGAGGCCCCACCATATAATGAACTACCCGAAAATGAGAAGACATATGCCCTATTTACAAATGGATCGTGTTGTATTGTGGGGAAACACCGCAGATGGAAAGCCGCTGTGTGGAGCCCCACACGACAAGTTGCAGAGGCCACTGAAGGAAAAGGAGAATCGAGCCAATTTGCAGAGGTAAAGGCTGTCCAACTGGCCTTGGATGTTGCTGAACGGGAGAGGTGGCCAATGCTTTATGTTTACACTGACTCGTGGATGGTGGCAAATGCTCTATGGGGATGGTTACAGCAGTGGGAGCAAAACAACTGGCAAAAGAAAGGGTAAACCTATTTGGGCTGCTGACCTGTGGAAAGATATTGCTGCCCGAATAAAGAATATGGTTATAAAAGGTGCGTCACGTAGATGCCCATGTGCCCAAGAATAGGGCTACTGAAGAGCAGCAAAATAACCATCAGGTAGACGAGAGCTGCCAGAATTGAGTGGCCCAAATAGATCTGGACTGGCAG
>NW_011149322.1:0-441 GCF_000146605.3 Meleagris gallopavo | reverse complement strand
AAGAAATAGTTGAGGGGAACTGGGGATTGGTTTCTGTGGGAGAAGAGAAAGCTCTGGAGATAGCTCATGACAGCCTTCCAAGACTCGAAGGGAGCGCATAAGCAGGAGGGGGCAACGGCTGTTTAGGAGGGTGGATAGCGATAGGACAAGGGAAATGGTTTTCAAGTGAGACAGGGGAGGTTTAGGTTGGTTATTAGGAGGCAGCTTTTCACGCACAGGGTGTTGACGCACTGGAATGTGTGCTTGAGAGTCACTTCCAGGATGATCTGCTCCATGATCCGTGACCAGCCCAGAGGTGAGACTGACATGCTGGTAGTTCCCCGCGTCACACTTTCTATCCTTCCTGAGAGGTGTGCTGTCACCTTTTTTCTCCTCACCAGGGACTTGACCTGACTGCCTCGACTTCTGAAATAGCATGGAGAGTGGCTCGGTGACTGCAGC
>NW_011149321.1:0-721 GCF_000146605.3 Meleagris gallopavo | reverse complement strand
GTATGCAGGTAGGTTTGTCGATGTGATCCGACTCCCCCACTGCTGACCATCCACAGCTAGATCAAGTTGCTCAGAGTCTGAGCCAGGCTCACCTTGAAAGGCAACCTGTGCCACTGCCTCAGCACCCTCACTGTACAAGACATTTTCCTTTAGATTTCACCTCCATTTTCCCTTGTTCTTTCCTTTAGGTATTGAAAGGCTGTTACCAGGTTCCCTTGGAGCCTTCACTTCTCCAGCAGGCTGAACAGCCCAGCTCTCCTTGCTTACAGGAGAGGGGTTCCATCCTTGGGTTCGTGTTTGTGGCTGTACTCTGGATGCACTCGCACAGCTCCATGTCTCCCTGCACTGAGGACTCCACATCTGGACGCAGCACTGCAGCTGAGGCCTCACAGGTGCAGAGCAGAGGGATGGGGATCTCCTCCCTTCGCCCGCTGACTGCGCATCTTTGGATGCAGCCCAGGATACGGTTGGCTTTCTGGGCTGGAAGGGCCCATTGCTGGCTTGTGTCCAGCTCCCACCCACCAGTACTCCCAGGCCTTATGGAGCAGGACTACGCTCAGTCCTTTCATCCCCTAGCATGTTTTGGTGGTGGCTGTTCCCTCATCCCAGCTACTGACCCTGCACTTGGATCTGTGCCCACTGCTCAGCCTGTTGAGGTCTCTGTGGATGGCATCCCGTCCCTCTGCTGTGTCACTGCACCCCACAGCTTGGTGTCCTTAGG
>NW_011149320.1:0-443 GCF_000146605.3 Meleagris gallopavo | reverse complement strand
CCATTACGAGATCGTGGCAAGGTGATATAATCAACCTGCCATGCCTCCCCATATTTGTACTTTTGCCATCGCCCTTCCTCCCAGAGAGGTTTCATTCTCTTGGCTGTTTAATTGTGGCACACGTGTCACAGTCGTGAATGATTTGCGCAATAGCATCCATAGTTAAATCCACCCCTCGGTCTCTAGCCCACTTATATGTCGCATCTCTCCCTTGATGGCCTGAGGTCTCATGGGCCCATCGGGCTAGAAATAATTCACCCTTGTTCTGCCAGTCCAGATCTATTTGGGCCACCTCAATTCTGGCAGCTCTGTCTACCTGATGGTTATTTTGCTGCTCTTCAGTAGCCCTATTCTTGGGCACATGGGCATCTACGTGACGCACCTTTATAACCATATTCTTTATTCGGACAGCAATATCTTTCCACAGGTCAGCAGCCCAAATA
>NW_011149319.1:0-315 GCF_000146605.3 Meleagris gallopavo | reverse complement strand
TTTTTTTTTTTTTCCTTTTCTTTCCTTTTTAATTTTTTTTCTTTCCAATCCCATGACCTTTTTACCCTCCCTCTATTTTTTTAGAACAGAGGGATTGAGAGAATGACCTGTTGGATCTTAGCTGTCTGTTAAACAGCCACAATGATAGGTGATGTGAAGGGTAACAATTTCACAGGTAGGCAGAGAAATAAAAGGAAAGCAAATGAAGATGATGGTCTGCTGCTGAGTGTGGCAGATACCTAACTATATTGGATATGAAAAAGCATAAAATACTCAGAACTTTTCCTACTCTACAAGTTTTGCTGACAGACTACC
>NW_011149318.1:0-486 GCF_000146605.3 Meleagris gallopavo | reverse complement strand
TGCCTTCATGACTGTATTGTGTCCAACAGGTGGCAGCAGAGCTGCGGTGCTCCCAAGTGCCGTAACAACTGCCGGAGAGATGTGTTGGTCTCGGTGGAAACAGCAAGGAAGTGGAATGTGCATTTCCCGGCATGCCCCGGAACCTCACTTTGCTGACTGGTCATTGTCTGCCCAAGCAGGTAAGGGCGATGCACACCCGCCAGCGTTTACCCATTCCAGAGCCCGGCACAATAGGGTTCCCCCAGAGCTCTGAATTGCGCTTCATGGTGCCCAGAAGGCTGCCTATCCTCTTTGTTCTGTGTCTTGCTTGTCTCTGGTCTTGCACTGTTTTCACTATTACATTCTCTTGTCCTCCGATTTTTGTGTTCCTTGCCCCATTCTCTTGGCCTAATGACCCCTTGGCTTTGTGTTGCCACATTCATGTCGGCATTCAGTTTTGGCGTTCCCTGCCGTATTGTCTGGGCCGTCATCCTTGGCATTTCCTTC
>NW_011149317.1:0-625 GCF_000146605.3 Meleagris gallopavo | reverse complement strand
CACTGAAAAGAGACTGGCCTCACCACTATGGCCGCCACACCTCAGATATTTATAAACCTGGATCAGGTCCCCTCTCAGTCATCTTTTCTCAAGGCTAAACAGACCCAGTTCACTCAGCCTTTCTTCATAGGGGAGATGCTCCAGGCCCTTCACCACCTTTGTGGCCCTCCGCTGGACTCTTCCCAAGAGATCCCTGTCTTTTTTGTACTGGGGAGCCCAGAACTGGACACAGTACTCCAGATGAGGCCTTACCAGGGCAGAGTAGAGGGGGAGGGATCACCTCCCTCCACCTGCTGGACACGCTCTTCTTAATGCACCCCAGAATGCCATTGGCCTTTTTGGCCACGAGGGCACACTGCTGGCTCATGGCCAACCTGTCGTCCACCAGGACGCCCAGGTCCCTCTCTGCAGAGCTCCTCTCCAGCAGCTCATCCCCCAGCCTGTATTGGTGCATGCAATTATTCCTCCCTAGGTGTAAGACCCTACACTTGCTTTTGTTGAACCTCATCCGGTTTCTTACTGCCCAGCTCTCCAGCCTGTCCAGGTCTCGCTGAATGGCAGCACAGCCTTCAGGCGTGTCAGCCAATCCTCCCAACTTCGTATCATCAGCAAACTTGCTGAGGGT
>NW_011149316.1:0-498 GCF_000146605.3 Meleagris gallopavo | reverse complement strand
GTAAGGCCGATCCACTATCAATTTCACATTCTCTCTCCTTATAAATTCTGTTGATACCATATTTAGTAATTACTTTGTTTTACCTCAGATTGTTGCCACTGTTTTCAATTATTTCGGGGTCCCTTATTTTCTTTTTTTTCCGGGGGCGCGGATCCGCGGATCCCTCCGCCCTTCTAGTCACGGAACCGGGCCGAACCAGCCCGTAAACCGTTGACATTCTTGGTGGAGAATGCGGGCACCAGTTGCTTTTTTAGCTTTTTGAACAAATCTCTCTCTCCGCTCTCAGACAGCTTCATTGGGAAAGTTTATCTGTTTCACCAGTACTGTCTGAAAGCGTGACCTTGAAAAGTCCAGGCGGACGGCCAATACTCTAGGATATTTGTAAACTTTGAGCCTTGCTATCTTGTTTCTGTAAAAGAAAAAAAGAGAAAAAATGCTTTCTCTACTGAAACTGCCTTTTAAGGGGCTGCATGCCACTGTCTCTTCTTTCTTAATGCT
>NW_011149315.1:0-589 GCF_000146605.3 Meleagris gallopavo | reverse complement strand
CCGTGTGGCAACGCCAGAGTTCTGTTTGTCCCCCATTGGTTTCTGGGCTCAGATCTGGCATGGAGCAGAAGAAAGATACAGTAGGATTGAAAAACAGTTATTGGCTGTCTATTCGGCATTGCAGGCAATAGAGCCAATAACTCAAACGGCTGAAGTTATAGTCAAGAGCACTCTGCCGATTCAGGGGTGGGTAAAAGATCTGACCCACCTTCAGCCAATGGGCAGAACTGCGAGCCGTGTGGATGGTTATAACTAAGGAACCCGGTGATGGTATCCTGAACACCTGTACATATAGTTGGGCTGTGTACCGAGGGCTCACTCTGTGGATTGCACAGTGGGCCACCCAAGAATGGACTATCCATGCCCGGCCGATCTGGGGCAAGGACATGTGGTCAGACATATGGAATACAGTCAAACACAGGACTCTACGTGTCTACCATGTTTCTGGTCATCAGCCCCTACAGTCACCGGGAAATGATGAAGCCGACACGCTGGCCCGAGTTCGATGGATTGAGCCTTCACCATCCCAGAACATCGCCCGTTGCTTACATCAGAAGCTACGGCATGCGGGACAAAAGACGAATGTGGG
>NW_011149314.1:0-597 GCF_000146605.3 Meleagris gallopavo | reverse complement strand
CACGGAGCTCCAGCTCATGTCTCTCTCTCTCTCATTCCAGGTTACAACGAACAGCCAGTGACGCAGCCAGTGACGCCCAGTGAGTACCACACAGGGGCAGGAGGCACCCAAAAGGCAACGGGTGCCTCGCGGGCCTCTCGTCCCATCAGCTTGTGAACCTGGGACAAGTGCAGAACCCGCCAGACTTTCCCGTCATAATGACGGCTGGGGAGGAGAAATAGCTGGCCAGGCACCACTGCCTTTGCCCTCCCACAGCCTTCACAGCTGTCCTCCTGCACCCCCTCACTCCCCATCTGTGCTTCTTGCAGCTCCCACTCGGCCACCAACGACACCTCCAGGCCTCGAGCGTTTCACCGTCAACTTCACCATCACCAATCTCCCCTACGATTCCGACCTGCACGTTCCTCACTCGGCAAAGCTCAACACCACCCAGAGGGTCATGACCACCTTGGTACGTAACCCGCAACGCTGCCAAGGCCGCACGGGAGAGCTTGCCACTGGGACTGGAAAGTAGCCAGGGATGCAAGCAGGGTTCTCATCAGAAAACCTTTCTCGTTGCCAGCTCAACCGCCTTCTGAAGGACACCAGCATTGGCCC
>NW_011149313.1:0-552 GCF_000146605.3 Meleagris gallopavo | reverse complement strand
GGCAATTACTTCAGTTCAGAAGTCACACTTAATTTACGGTGCCTGCCCTAATTCTGCAAAGGTTGCAGTTGCAGCTGACTTCCCAAGGCTGCAGTGTGTGGTGGTGGCACAGCCTTGGGCTTCTGCATTTGTGCTAATCCCACATTTCCTTCCTCTGTCTCGCAGGTCAACTGGCGCTAGAAGTGGACGGCATCCCAGTGTGAATGAAGGTCAGAGTGGGAGCAGCTGCTGATGGGAGGAAGGAAATGCAGGCTAATGGACACTGAAGCATCTCCCGGTACGGTACCAGAGGAGGCAGGAGTGATGCTGGGGACAGTTGCAGAAGAACACGAGGAACTCCTCAGCAGGAAGCCACAAACCCTGCAGAAAGCTGCAGGAGACTCAGAGCACATGTGGGTGCCCAGGAGGAAATGCAGGCCCAGTGTTTGAGCAGCGCCTGACCATGGAGTGCTGCAGCCCAAGAACAAAGCTATTCTGCCTTTGCCAAGATGGCTTTCCAAGGTGGACTAGTCTGTTCTCACAAAACCCACAGGGCTAACTCATCAAAATGCT
>NW_011149312.1:0-501 GCF_000146605.3 Meleagris gallopavo | reverse complement strand
ACAGTGACTTTTTTCCGTGCACTAAGCTGAAAGCTCTTGCCCTGGTTGTAGCCTACATTAGAGTGTAAGTTGGCAGCATTCCTGTTCATACTTCTGCAGTACTGTTCCACCAGTGTAGGCATGGCACACGGATCATGCTACCAGTCTAATCTAACATGCAGTGATGTGGCCGTGTTTGTGACAGCGTGCAGTGATGTGGCCGTGTTTGTGACAGCGTGCAGTGATGTGGCCGTGTTTGTGACAGCGTGCAGTGATGTGGCCGTGTTTGTGACAGCGTGCAGTGATGCGGCCGTGTTTGTGACATGAGCAGACGAGTCACAATGGAGGGTGGGCTGGGGCTGTCAGGAGCTGTAAGAGAGGCAGCGCTGTGGCACTTTGCCTCAGGCCTTCAGTGAGTGCAGTACGCACCTGCTAGCGGCTAGCGGCTATGGCTTGGGTGGTCTTCATCACCCTGGCACTGATCGGAATGATCCTTTTGGGAATTCACCTCACGCATAGCAA
>NW_011149311.1:0-620 GCF_000146605.3 Meleagris gallopavo | reverse complement strand
TCATGGTTTCATGATTTTTCATTATCAGTATTCCACATCATAACATCATGCAATGCACTGGGGGTTTGACTGCTGATGCTCAAGTTCCAGGTGCCTGTCCAGAGGAGAAGAAGAGCTACGTTTCCCCAGGGGGCTTTGCGGTCAGCGAGGAAATCTAAACTCCCGGCCAGGTCACCTGATGCTCTCTTCTTTGCCTGCACTGCTTCGCTTGCGCTTCTCTGCCTGCGCTTCTCATCTCAGCGTTGTTGTAAGGCCGATCCACCATCAATTTCACATTCTCTCTCCTTATAAAATTCTGTTGATACCATATTTAGGAAATTACTTGTTTACCTCAGATTGTTGCCACTGTTTTCAATTATTTCGGGGTCCCCTATTTTCTTTTTTTCCAGGGCGCAGATCCGCGGATCCCTCCGCCCTTCCAGTCACGGAACCGGGCCGAACCAGCCCGTAAACCGTTGACATTCTTGGTGGAGAATGCGGGCAATAGTTGCTTTTTAGCTTTTTGAACAAATCTCTCTCTCCGCTCTCAGACAGCTTCATTGGGAAAGTTTATCTGTTTCACCAGTACTGTCTGAAAGCGTGACCTTGAAAAGTCCAGGCGGACTGCCAATACTCTAGGA
>NW_011149310.1:0-600 GCF_000146605.3 Meleagris gallopavo | reverse complement strand
ACTGTAAGTGACTGTGAGCTGTGCTGAGACAACAGGGGGTCCAGAGAGAGCCCCGCTGCAGCCTTTTTGTTGGGCGGTTTTCTTCCCTCTGGGGATTAAAAGGGACTTGTTTTTACTCACAGGTGCAACTTGCTACTGCTCCAGCCTGTCAAGTGGAGATGATGACTTTCCTCCAACTGGGGCAGGGAGGAAAGTAGCAAAGAAGTTTGTCTGCCAGCATGAAGTAGCAGGTCCGGAAGGTGGTAACAGGCGTGGCAGGCCAGTTAGCAAGATGTTAGAATCCTAGAATCCCCAAGGTTGGAAAAGACCTACGGGATCGTCAGTCCAACCATCCACCTGTCAGCAACAGTTCTCACTAATCCATGTCCCTCGACACAGCGTCTAAACCTTCCCTGAACACCTCCAGGATGGGCAGTTACAGAGTACAAGAATTTTGGATGCCAACCATCTCCCACCACAGCCATTTCTCACCCCAGTCATTTCCCACCCCAACAATCTCACAGTACAGCCATTTCATTTCCCACTCCAAAAAGATCCCACCTCCCCAAGAATTCCCCTCCCCACCCATTCCCACCTGCAATTCCCACTCCAGCCCTTCCC
>NW_011149309.1:0-413 GCF_000146605.3 Meleagris gallopavo | reverse complement strand
CCCCTCCTACTCGGCTCTGGTGCGGCCCCATGTGCAGCACTGCGTCCAGGCCTGGGGGCGTCCCAGCACGGGAATGATGTGGAGCTTTTGGAGCAGGTCCAGAGAAGGGCCACAAAGATGATCAGAGGGCTGGAGCACCTCTCTTAGAAAGAAATGTTGAGGGAACTGGGATTGTTTCTGTGGGAGAAGAGAAAGCTCTGGAGATAGCTCATGACAGCCTTCCAAGACTCGAAGGGAGCGCATAAGCAGGAGGCGGGGGGCAACGGCTGTTTAGGAGGGTGGATAGCGATAGGACAAGGGGAAATGGTTTTCAAGTGAGACAGGGGAGGTTTAGGTTGGTTCTTAGGAGGCAGCTTTTCACGCCCAGGGTGGTGACGCACTGGAATGTGTGCTTGAGAGTCACTTCCAGGATG
>NW_011149307.1:0-707 GCF_000146605.3 Meleagris gallopavo | reverse complement strand
GCCATGGCGGTGATGGGGCGGAGCAACGGTAATGGGAGAGCTGCCGGAAGTGGAGGGCGTGGCTTGCGGGAAACGCCCACTTCCGGTCATATGGCCACGCCTGCTCTCTTAGCTCCGCCCACCACTTGGCTTCCCAAAGGGGCCGATGGGAGCGACTGGTGGCCAATGGGTTGAACTGGTGGCCAACTGGTGGCCAACGGGTTGAACTGGTGGCCAACTGGTGGCCAACTGGTGGCCAAATGGGGCGAAACACCGCCCGTTTGAAGCCCCACCCCCCGGTTAAGCCCCGCCCCAGGGGCAAACACCACCCAACGAGGCCCCACCCCCTCGGTTAAGCCCCGCCCTTCCCATAAGCCCCGCCCCCAGAGGTAAACACCATCCAACAAAGTCTCGCCCACTCCTTCGGGCCATACCCACTCCCCGTAAGCCCCGCCCTCCAGGGGGCAAACACCATCCAATGAGGGCCCACCCCCTCACCGGAGCCCCGCCCCTCGGGTGCCACACACGGACGCTTCCTTCCCGTGATGACGTCAGCAGCTCTGCCTCCAAAACGGCCCAAGAGCGCCCCCTGCTGCGAGATCTGGGAACAGCATGGGGATCCAGAGAGACCTTCAGAGAGACCCACATCCACCCCATAGCGCCCCGTACTGACCCCATAGCGCCCCATATCAACCCCATATCGCCCCATGTCACCCCATAGCAACCCC
>NW_011149306.1:0-580 GCF_000146605.3 Meleagris gallopavo | reverse complement strand
CTTCCCTCACTTGGCATGAATGCAACCAAACGCTCGTTATCAACCTCAGAAATAAGACCAGGCCATAGTTTTTGCATACTGGGGAACTGCCCGTGGGAAACTGGATCCACCGTTTTCCTGGAAGAATTCCCTTTGGAGATTTGTTTTCCCTTGTAATTTGCATACTGTGCCGCTAGGCTCAAGGTGGCTTTTCTATCCCACTGCTTCACTGTGTCCCCACTTCACGCAAGCAGAACTTCAGGCTGGCATGTGGTGTGTGTGCCACCCACTGTAGTCTGCGTAGCAGAGAGTCTTGTCCATGCAGGGGCACAGGAAGGTATATTCCCACTGAATTGCTGCACCTTTTGGGAAAGCTCCTCCTCAGCTGAAATGCCTGTTGACAGGGAGGAGTAACCTTCCTTATCCTCTTCTTCCTTCTTACTCAACGAGCTGACTTTCTGTTCCGTTGTTTCGACTTGTGGACAGGGCTGATGGATACCAGCACAAGCTGATTCTTCCCTTCAGCCACAAGCCAGACCTTAGCTGGCAGTTCCCATCTCAACATTCTCCCCAGCCATGGCTCTAAGAAAACGTAGGCAAT
>NW_011149305.1:0-769 GCF_000146605.3 Meleagris gallopavo | reverse complement strand
GGGTCCTCCTTTTACCCTTTTGAAGTATGGGTACGATGTTACCTTTTTCCAGTCTCCAGGGACTTTACTTGATTGCCACAACTTTTCAAATATCATCGAGGGTGGCTTGGAGACTATCAGCCAATTCCATGAGGACTGGGATGCATCTCATTGGGATCCATAGACTTGTGGATGTATAAAAGAAACAGGGTGGACAAATAAATGTGGATATATAAAATAAAACGGTACCAGATCGGTCAAGCCTGATTTCCCATTGGTGAGCCCTCGTTGACTACTCCTGATAACCCTCTTTTCTTCCACTTCCTTGGAGATGACATCTAGAATAAAGTACTCCACCATCTTCCCAGTGACAGAGGTGAGGCCTCCTGGCCCATAGTTTGTTGGCTTCTTCTTCCTGCCCTTTTTGTAAGAGTGAACTGACACTGACTATCCTCCAGTCCTCGAGCACTTATCCTGTTCTGTGTGAGCTTTTAAAAATGCAAGAGAGTTGTTCAGCAGTCACTTCTTCCAGCTCCCTCACTGCTTGTGGGTGCATCCCATCAAGGGCCGTGGATCTGTGTGCATTGAGTTTGCCTGGCCTGTCTCTACTCAGCTCCTTCTTGACCATCAGGACGTCTTCCTTTCTCCAGACTCATTCTCTTACCTTCAGAGTCTGGGTTTCTGCAGGGCAGTCTTATCAGTAAAGAGTGAAGCAAAAGCAGCGTTCAGTAACTGCACCTTCTCAATGTCCTTTATTGCCAGGACACCCTCTGCATTCAGCAGTGGGACC
>NW_011149304.1:0-941 GCF_000146605.3 Meleagris gallopavo | reverse complement strand
TTGGGTACGGCTGCATGAATAGGAGGCGTGTACCTTGTTTAATTCCCTATAATCTACTGTCATTCTCCATGTGCCATCCAACTTTCGCACTGGCCATATGTGGGAATTGTATGGGCTGTTGTAAGGGCAGGTCTTATAATGCCCTACTTTTTCAAATTCTTGCACTGTTTTTGATATTTCGTCCTGCCCACCCGGGAGTCTGTACTGTCTCACATTAGTAACCCGGCGCGGTTTCGGCAGGCAAATTGGCCCATGTTTCGCATGGCCTCTTAATATTACCTGCACCGCCCGGATCCTAATACATCTCTGTCGGAGTCTGAACTCTCCCACGGTTGTGTGGAGAGCCAGAGCGCATAGAATATCTATGCCCAAGATGTATTTCTGGACGTGGGGCAATAGATACCTTATACTCCCGGGGTGGGAGACGCCCAACCCCCAGTTTTAACCACGTTTGGGTGACAGGAATAGTTTGTCCCCCAAAACCACCAATCATCACTCTGTTTCCATGAAAATTTGTTGGGATCTCCCATAAATGATTGATGTTTACTGCTCCAGTGTCCACTAATGCCATAACTCGCTGAATATTTTGGGGGGACCAATAAATCGGTAATTCTACATAGAGCCTCCGGTGCCGCCTGGAGGCCCTAGGGGGACTAACATCCCCCGTCACGCCATGAACTGTGCTAGGGCCAATTCTTTTGCTTCCGATGGCTCAGGCGTCGTGGCCCGAGACACTTGAGGCGGCTTCTTTTCCTATTAGGAACAATGAAGTCTTCTAGGTTCCATGCTGTTGTTGGTATCCTCTCTATAATTCTTACCCTTGGTTTCTTAGGGTAGTTTTGAAATGTTTGATTGTCCTTTAGCTGTCTCCAAAGCTGGAGAAAGACATGGTTGGGCTGGCAGTCAATCTTAGCAAATTGGACCGCAGCTCGAATTAGGTC
>NW_011149303.1:0-785 GCF_000146605.3 Meleagris gallopavo | reverse complement strand
CCTTCTGAGTTAGTCTGCTTGGATCCCCACACAGGGCTGCAGCTCAAGAGGTCAACACAGCAGAAATAACACAACATGCAACTGGAAAACACATCTCAAAGCCGAGAAGAGCCAACTCTCTGACCTTGGGCACAACTCACCAACCAAGAGCCAGGCCTGGCAAACTTGGCCGATCTGAGCATGCGGGAGGGGGCTGCAATCAGACCAGAAGTGTCCACTTCAATTGCAGCTCCTTGTAGAGAGACAAACAACAGTAACAGGTGTGAATGAGTTCATTCACAAGCTGCACAATGAGTTTGTTCTTTATTAAAAAAAGCATGCGTGCCGAGTCAAAAGGTAACAGCAGGAGTTGATATCAATGGAAGACGTTCCTCTTCCTACGCCTCATCCTCCTCCCCCCAGCTCTCCTTGCCTCACCTTTACCCCAGCTCCTGGAAGATGCCCACAGACTTTCAGTCAGCTCTCAAATCCATAGGACTCCTTTCACATTACTCCATTAATAAAAGATTTCAGACTCGTTCCATGCACTCAAACTGACCGAGCAGTGGTATCACAATCACTCGTAACACACGGAAGCACCCAAACCCTGAGGATTTCTTTTCCCCTCCACTACCAGGTTCTTCTTAGCACACAGGACTTCTCCTGCTGCTATCAAACAAAGCCAGCAGTACAAAGCAAGCAGCCACCGAGGACTCTACAAGCAAAGCCTGATCCACAAAGCACACCTGAACTTCACAAGCACACCTGAGCCGCCTCCTTGGCTGATGATAATTTTCAGGTATTTT
>NW_011149302.1:0-607 GCF_000146605.3 Meleagris gallopavo | reverse complement strand
CCTCTGCAAATTGGCTCGATTCTCCTTTTCCTTCAGTGGCCTCTGCAACTTGTCGTGTGGGGCTCCACACAGCGGCTTTCCATCTACGGTGTTTCCCCACAATACAACACGATCCATCTGTGAATAGGGCATATGTCTTCTCATTTTCGGGTAGTTCATTATATGGTGGGGCCTCTTTAGCACGTGATATCTCTTCTGCTGGTGGTGTTCCAAACTTTTGCCTTCAGGCCAGTCCATGATCACCTCTAGGATTCCTGGACGGTTGAGATTCCCCATCCGCGCTCGCTGCGTAATCAGCGCAATCCACTTACTCCAAGTGGCATCAGTAGCATGATGGGTGGAGGGACCCTTTCCCTTGAACATCCAGTTCAGCACTGGCAGTCGAGGTGCCAGAAGGAGCTGTGTTTCTGTACCGATTACTTCGGAAGCAGCCCGAACCCCCTCATACGCGGCTAAGATCTCCTTCTCAGTTGGAGTGTAGCACTCTTCAGACCCTCTGTACGCCCGACTCCAGAATCCCAGGGGTCGGCCTCGGGTCTCTCCTGAGGCTCTTTGCCACAAACTCCAAGTGGGACCTTTCTCTCCAGCAGCAGTGTAGAGGATGTTC
>NW_011149301.1:0-565 GCF_000146605.3 Meleagris gallopavo | reverse complement strand
GTTAGTCCCCCTACGGGCCTCCAGGCGGCACCGGAGGCTCTATGTAGAATTACCGATTTATTGGTCCCCCCAAAATATTCAGCGAGTTATGGCATTAGTGGACACTGGAGCAGAAACATCAATCATTTATGGAGATCCCAACAAATTTCATGGAAACAGAGTGATGATTGGTGGTTTTGGGGGACAAACTATTCCTGTCACCCAAACGTGGTTAAAACTGGGGGTTGGGCGTCTCCCACCCCGGGAGTATAAGGTATCTATTGCCCCAGTCCAGAAATACATCTTGGGCATAGATATTCTATGCGCTCTGGCTCTCCACACAACCGTGGGAGAGTTCAGACTCCGACAGAGATGTATTAGGATCCGGGCGGTGCAGGTAATATTAAGAGGCCATGCGAAACATGGGCCAATTTGCCTGCCGAAACCGCGCCGGGTTACTAATGTGAGACAGTACAGACTCCCGGGTGGGCAGGACGAAATATCAAAACAGTGCAAGAATTTGAAAAAGTGGGCATTATAAGACCTGCCCTTACAACAGCCCATACAATTCCCACATATGGCCAGT
>NW_011149300.1:0-834 GCF_000146605.3 Meleagris gallopavo | reverse complement strand
ACCTCACCAAAGCAAAGATGAGGGCTGTGCATAATGAGCAGTTATCAGACAAGATGGAAGCCAAAATGTTGTTGGGTAGCTGAGCCTTCTCTGGTGGTAAGCAACATCGTGCACAGAGTGCAGCCATGTGGTCCGAGCAAGGAGCACAGGTTTGTGCAAGAGGCCCGGATGCAGGGCAGTGCCTTCATGACTGTATTGTGTCCAACAGGTGGCAGCAGAGCTGCGGTGCTCCCTAGTGCCGTAACAACTGCACGGAGAGATGTGTTGGTCTCGGTGGAAACAGCAAGGAAGTGGAATCTGCATTTCCCGGCATGCCCCGGAACCTCACTTTGCTGACTGGTCATTGTCTGCCCAGCAGGTAAGGGCGATGCACAGCCGCCAGCGTTTACCCATTCCAGAGCCCGGCACAATAGGGTTCCCCCAGAGCTCTGAATTGCGCTTCATGGTGCCCAGAAGGCTGCCTATCCCTTCGTTCTGTGTCTTGCTTGTCTCTGGTCTTGCACTGTTTTCACTATTACATTCTCTTGTCCTCCTATTTTTGTGTTCCTTGCCCCATTCTCTTGGCCTAATGACCCCTTGGCTTTGTGTTGCCACATTCATGTCGGCATTCAGTTTTGGCGTTCCCTGCCGTATTGTCCGGGCCGTCATCCTTGGCATTTCCTTCCATGTTCTCTTGGCCCTTGCCTTTGCCTGGGCATTCCCTTGCCCTCCTGTTTTTGTGGCAACACCTGGGGCGGGGTGCAGCCCTGCGAGCACAGCTGGGGGCAGTTTGGCTGTGGAGTGGGGCAGAGCCAGGCTCCACCCCTCCCTGATCCCATTTAAGGGCTGGGAAGA
>NW_011149299.1:0-689 GCF_000146605.3 Meleagris gallopavo | reverse complement strand
AGAGGGGAATACGCTTAGGAAGGAAAGCACTTCCAAGAACAGAAACAGAAGGGGAAAATACAACACCACTGAAAATAGCCCAATGCATTGCAATGCAGAAGGAGCAGGAAACCAAGGCAGAAACCACGAGAAAAACAACACGGAAAACCAACCGAGGAAACCAACATCAACCCATGCAGCAGCAGCAGCCTCTGCAGCAACATGAAAAAGCAAAGAATACACGGTCATGGCGAAGCACCGATGACCACCGAGTCTGCAGGAGGCCAACATCTTGGCATCCGTGCCCGGGAGGAGGAAAGGGTAGCTACTGGGCATGCTGCTGCCTCCACCACACACGCACCATCAGGGTCGCCAGCCCAGAAGGAGGCTGTCCCTGCCAGCTGGAACAAAACACCTCTCTGGAGGAAGGCAAAGCACCGGCAGTCATGCCAAGGAGGACGGAAGGGTAGCTACCGGGCATGGATCCACCCAGCCAGCAGAGGAAAAGCCGACCGGCCAGCACAAGGCAAGAGGCAAGGATGCCCACGAGGCGTGGACCCACCTGGGAAGCCCAGAAGGAGCTGCAAATGCAGCAAGCACTGCACAAACGCCTAGACAGCTGGCTGCGCTTCCAGAAGCCTGCAAAGGAAAAACACAACAGTCAAGGCCCAGAGACAGCATCAGGGAACTGAAGGCAAGGGAGCAAGAAG
>NW_011149298.1:0-403 GCF_000146605.3 Meleagris gallopavo | reverse complement strand
CCAAAGGAAGCACTCCCAGGTTCACATGCTGCCCCTACTCTTCCCAGCCCTTAAATGGGATCAGGGAGGACTGGAGCCTGGCTCTGCCCCACTCCACAGCCAAACTGCCCCCAGCTGTGCTCGCAGGGCTGCACCCCGCCCCAGGTGCGGGTTCCACAAAAACAGGAGGGCAAGGGAATGCCCAGGCAAAGGCAAGGGCCAAGAGAACATGGAAGGAAATGCCAAGGATGACGGCCCAGACAATACGGCAGGGAACGCCAAAACTGAATGCCGACATGAATGTGGCAACACAAAGCCAAGGGGTCATTAGGCCAAGAGAATGGGGCAAGGAACACAAAAATCGGAGGACAAGAGAATGTAATAGTGAAAACAGTGCAAGACCAGAGACAAGCAAGACACAGAA
>NW_011149297.1:0-750 GCF_000146605.3 Meleagris gallopavo | reverse complement strand
GCCAGTTGGTACAAGCATCTGGGTTTCCCCTTCATCAGGGACATCAACAGTGGGGTTGAGTGCACCCTAAGGACACCAAGCTGTGGGGTGCAGTGACACAGCAGAGGGACGGGATGCCATCCACAGAGACCTCAACAGGCTGAGCAGTGGGCACAGATCCAAGTGCAGGGTCAGTAGCTGGGATGAGGGAACAGCCACCACCAAAACATGCTAGGGGATGAAAGGACTGAGCGTAGTCCTGCTCCATAAGGCCTGGGAGTACTGGTGGGTGGGAGCTGGACACAAGCCAGCAATGGGCCCTTCCAGCCCAGAAAGCCAACCGTATCCAGGGCTGCATCCAAAGATGCGCAGTCAGCGGGCCAAGGGAGAAGATCCCCATCCCTCTGCTCTGCGCTGGTGAGGCCTCAGCTGCAGTGCTGCGTCCAGATGTGGAGTCCTCAGTGCAGGGAGACATGGAGCTGTGCGAGTGCATCCAGAGTACAGCCACAAACACGAACCCAAGGATGGAACCCCTCTCCTGTAAGCAAGGAGAGCTGGGCTGTTCAGCCTCCTGGAGAAGTGAAGGCTCCAAGGGAACCTGGTAACAGCCTTTCAATACCTAAAGGCAAGAACAAGGGAAAATGGAGGTGAAATCTAAGGAAAATGTCTTGTACAGTGAGGGTGCTGAGGCAGTGGCACAGGTTGCCAGAGACATGGTGGATGTGCTGGCCCTTTCAAGGTGAGCCTGGCTCAGACTCTGAGCAACTTGAT
>NW_011149296.1:0-418 GCF_000146605.3 Meleagris gallopavo | reverse complement strand
GGGTACAAGCAGAATGCACTAGGCCTAGCTGTGAATACGACGTGTCTGCCTTCATTTCGAGCGGCAATTCTTTTTTGGTGTTGTTCTCCATGGCTACGCTTGTGCATGCTCGGAGGAAAAGAGTGGAGAGCAAAACCCTCTCTAATAAGGCTGTTGGAAGTTCGGGGAGCGACATTTGTTTCGCTCCCAGGGAGAGAGAGCGTGACAGAAAGTGGGGGGCGATCCTTTCTGGCCTGCGGAGAAAAAACCTCCCTACGGAGGTAGTGCAGGAGGCTGAATTCGCACGTTCTCGGCATCGGAATTGCACTGCTTCGCTCTCATGCGTAGAAAGCGGCACTCGCGCTGAACCGCTCCGGAGAGTTTGCCGACGCTGGTCGAGAAATCGCGCTTCTCCCCGAGTGCCGCTTTCAGCCGTCAG
>NW_011149295.1:0-578 GCF_000146605.3 Meleagris gallopavo | reverse complement strand
AGGGAAAGTAGAAAGGAAAAAAAGACCAACTAAAGACTAAACAAGAGTAAATGAAAAAAAAGACGAGGAAAAATAAAAAGACAAAGGAAAGAGAAGACAAAACTAGAAAAGGAAAACAAAAGACAAAAGAATAGAAAACTAAAAAGACCATGCAGAGGAATGCGAAGGTATCCGTGCCACTGAGACAGAACTGCAACAGCACCAAGCACAGAAGGAAAGCGCAGGGAACAGGCTTGAGTTAAACGAGTCAGAAAGAGAAAAGGAGCAAACAGAAGATGAAGTCAATTCAAAACCAAGAACTAAAAAAAACAAGGAAAAACGAAAGCACAGGGAAGAAGTGGGAACAAGCAGAGTAGAAAGGAAAGCAAAGCAAAGCAAGAAAACTAGAAAGCAATGCGAAGCAACGTGAAGCAGAGGCGAAAAGGAAGCACAAAAGAGCAAACCAAAGCAAAGCAAGGGAAATAAAAGCAGCCTCAATTTTGGCAGCTCGATCTTCCTGGTGGTTGCTTTGTTGTCCTTCACTGGCCCGACTGCTGGGCACATGAGCATCTCCATGGCACACCTTTACACCTCATTGC
>NW_011149294.1:0-527 GCF_000146605.3 Meleagris gallopavo | reverse complement strand
CAGCTTCTGCAGTGCACTGATGAAATCCATTCAGGATTGTCTTCAACAGTTTGTGCAAGTAGTTTGGGTTCACAAGTCTCTTCTTTCTAACCAGTGTTGAAACTCAAGCAGTAACTTGGTTTTATTCAGGATGAACTCATAACTAGTTCCCTCCTGGTTCTTTTTGCCTCTCACTTCCAGGCAGAACAAAGTCACTCAGAGGCTCTAATGTAAGGGCCAGGTTCTTCCAGATCACCTGGAAGAGTCACACTGAATCTGGAGGAGTCTACCTTGCCTCAGAAGAATCTCCACTGTTTCTTTCATCACCTTCTAAGTTTTGCTCTGTGCTCTTGACTGCTTAAATGGGAATATCAACTGATTGACATCACTGTGTCCGAGATGAGTGCCCAGTTAATCAGTGATATCCTCAGCTTCCACACAACACCGCCAAACTTTTCCAGCCAGTTGCAGTTGTGGGACATCATTGCAGCACTCATTCCCACAAAGGAGAGCATCATTTTGACCTGGAAATCTGCTTACCCAAGTGT
>NW_011149293.1:0-662 GCF_000146605.3 Meleagris gallopavo | reverse complement strand
TTTTCCAAGCACATCATGGCTTCCAGCTCCTCCTGCTTATTTCCCATGCTGCGTGCATTGGTGGAAAGGCACTTCAGTTGGGCTTTCTGGCACACTGCCTTTCTAGAGGGGCCCTCCCGCAAACCTCCAAAAGAAATCTGAAGTTCTCCCCCACAGCTTCCTAGAGGGACATGAGAAGGTTTTGGACGAGGAGTCGGCAAAATTACCTCCCCTGTGGAGTTCCCAGAAGATCCTACAGCATCCTACGGGACAGTTTGGAGGTTTTTTCCCCACAGCCTCCTGGCGTGACAGCAATCCTAAGTGTTCCTTTGTCCCGCTGCACTTGGCTCTCTTCCCCCATCGGAGCTAGTATAAAACCCCAGACTACTTGCTCTACCCTAGCGAGCCTCACTGCATCCCCTTCCCGCTTCCTACCTAGTTGCAAGCCCCCTCAATGAGCCCCGCTAGCTCTTGGGCTAGGGTCCATTTCCTTCTTAGAGACAAATGACACAGGCCTGCAGCCATTAGACCGGGTGCAAGTAAATCGCCCCATGGTCGAAAAGCCCAAAGTTCCTGTGGCGGCACCAGCCTCTCAGCCGCTTATCCGTTACCTGGACACTCCGTGTCCCTCACCGCCCCAGAAAGGATAGAAGCAGTTATCAGTTGTGCTCCCACTCCCTCAA
>NW_011149292.1:0-643 GCF_000146605.3 Meleagris gallopavo | reverse complement strand
ATCCTTGCCTCTTGCCTTGTGCTGGCCGGTCGGCTTTCCTCTGCTGGCTGGGTGGATCCATGCCCGGTAGCTACCCTTCCGTCCTCCTTGGCATGACTGGCAGTGCTTTGCCTTCCTCCAGAGAGGTGTTTTGTTCCAGCTGGCAGGGACAGCCTCCTTCTGGGCTGGCGACCCTGAAGGTGCGTGTGTGGTGGAGGCAGCAGCATGCCCAGTAGCTACCCTTTCCTCCTCCCGGGCACGGATGCCAAGATGTTGGCCTCCTGCAGACTCGGTGGTCATCGGTGCTTCGCCATGACCGTGTGTTCTTTGCTTTTTCATGTTGCTGCAGAGGCTTCTGCTGCTGCTGCATGGGTTGATGTTGGTTTCCTCGGTTGGTTTCCGTGTTTTTTCTGTGGTTTCTGCCTTAGTTTCCTGCTCCTTCTGCATTGCAATGCATTGGGCTATTTTTCAGTGGTGTTGTATTTTTTCCCCTTCTGTTTCTGTTCTTGGAAGTGCTTTTCCTTTCCTAAGCATATTCCCCTCTGTTTGTGAGGATTTCAAGTGCTTTTGCTTTGGTTTCCTTGGCATTTCAGCACTTGGTCCTTCTTTTACTTTTGTGGTGTTGCTTGGCTTTGGTTTGCTCTTTGGTTTTGTTGGCATCGTG
>NW_011149291.1:0-550 GCF_000146605.3 Meleagris gallopavo | reverse complement strand
TTGAAAAGCAGTCTGTGCAAAACAAACAAACAAAGCAAGAATTAGAAGCCAACAGCAGCGGTGCAGTGGTACCTGAAAGAATTGCTCCATCTTGAACAGCAGAGCAATCCAAGAAGTACGAGGGCATTCCAAACTAGACACTTGGGACAGATTAACAACTGCAAGCAGTGGGTTCCAAAGTTCCAGACAGGAAATCAAAGCTGGAAAAACTCTGCACCTTTTCCTCTCTCAATCTTTAGTACATTGTGCATCACAAGGGAAGCAAGTCTTCACACACAGCTGGGAAGCTAAAGACAAGGCTGACAACCCGTGTCAGATCCTGAGACTGCACAAAAGTTTGACAGATGATGGATAATTCACAGAGCACATTGCTCTTTCCAAAACTTACTATAAGAGAAGGACATCTCTGAAGTTGCTGTTTTACGGAGCCCTAAAGTGGAGAACGATTGGTGGAGACAGAGAAGGATTAGCCACAGACAAACCAGCCAGCTGTGTGAGCCGTGGCCAATTGCATTTCAGTCTGTGGCCACTGACAGCTTCTGAGAGCTAC
>NW_011149290.1:0-479 GCF_000146605.3 Meleagris gallopavo | reverse complement strand
ACAGCAGAACGAGTCTGCCTGCGCCAGCGGAAGAGCTGCCTGCATGGAACTGCAGACGCAGTCGGCTGTGGTGGAGTTCATCATCAACCACACGGACGTCCTCTTCCGCTCCGAATCCGGATCCGCCATCGCAGATGGAGCAGGTGAGTGTCTTCCTGCATGAGCTTGATCTTGATCAGACACCTTGATCAAATGCAGGCCTTCTCCAACACCTTTGAGCTACGCTTCTACTATCGAGGGGACAGCAGACTTCTGGGCTTAGGTTAGAATATGGCATCCAGTTGCTGAGAATGCGCAAACCCAAACTTGACAAGAAGAAAACTGTCACTGTCGTTCTGATGTTTTGCACGCAGGTGAAGCTTGATGAAAGTGCGGCAGTGAAGCTCTCTCAGTTCCCTGCCCCCATTTTCTAGGGATTTTGTTTGCCTGTTTCGATACAGTGAGCTGCTCTTCATTTTGCCATAAACACACCTCTGACC
>NW_011149289.1:0-522 GCF_000146605.3 Meleagris gallopavo | reverse complement strand
CTCACCTCTGGGCTGGTCACGGATCATGGAGCAGATCATCCTGGAAGTGACTCTCAAGCACACATTCCAGTGCGTCACCACCCTGTGCGTGAAAAGCTGCCTCCTAAAGAACCAACCTAAACCTCCCCTGTCTCACTTGAAACCATTTCCCCTTGTCCTATCGCTATCCACCCTCCTAAACAGCCGTTGCTCCCTCCTGCTTATGCGCTCCCTTCGAGTCTTGGAAGGCTGTCATGAGCTATCTCCAGAGCTTTCTCTTCTCCCACAGAAACAAATCCCAGTTCCGTCAACATTCTTTCTAAGAGAGGTGCTCCAGCCCTCTGATCATCTTCGTGGCCCTTCTCTGGACCTGCTCCCAAAAAGCTCCACATCATTCCCGTGCTGGAGCCCCAGGCCTGGACGCAGTGCTGCACATGGGGCCGCACACCAGAGCCGAGTCGAGGGGGACAATCACCTCCCTCTCCCTGCTGGTCGCTCCTCTTTGAATGCAGCCCAGGATCTAGTTGGCCTTCTGGGCTGCAA
>NW_011149288.1:0-413 GCF_000146605.3 Meleagris gallopavo | reverse complement strand
TGCTATGGCAGTTCTGCTAAGAAATACTCCTTTCCTTCCCTAAATGGGACATATGCACCCACAAGACCACGACTCCGAGAAATTCCTCCCAGTTCCTCCCAATTACACTCCATTACATTCCTCATCATGACACTTACTCCCAGACTTTGGCATTTTACTGCGGAAAGACCATTTCGATCCAGAATATATGCCATTGGCCCTCACAAACACCGATTGCCTCACAAAGATGTGGCACATCCCACCAGAAAGACCATTTCTAGCCCCCAAAAGATGGCATTTACTCCCAGAAACACCAGCTTTCTCACACATTCCTCCCCTTTTCCCCCCCACATAAGACCTTTTCACCCAGAAATGACAGTTCTCTTAGGAATACCTCCCAGTTCCCCCTAATCTGCTACACCACACTCCTCAGT
>NW_011149287.1:0-776 GCF_000146605.3 Meleagris gallopavo | reverse complement strand
TCTCTGCCTTTATTTCGTGCGACAATTCATTCTAGTCAGGTTTCCACTGCTATACTTCTGCATTCAGAGAGGAAAAGAGTGGAAGGGAAAACCCTCTCTAATAGGACACCTGGAAGTTGGAGGAGCGACAGATGTAGTGCTCTCAGGGAGAGCCTTTCAGAAAGAGGGGATAGATCCTTTCAGGACTTCGGAAAAAAGACACCCCACTCGCAGGTGTTGCAGGAGGCTGAATTCAGAGTTGTCCGCATCGGAATCGCACTCCTTCGCTCTCACTCGCAGAAAGCGGCATTCGCGCTGAACTGCTCCGGAGACTTTGCCGGAGCTGGCCGAGAAATCACGCTTTTCCCCGAACGCCGCTTTGAGCTGTCAGCAGCGGTCTCGTGTTTCTTGCTTGTGGACAGCGGGCCACTTCAGCCGGCTGCTTTTCTCCGACGAGTGAGCGGGCTCCTGTGCGCACATCGGAAAGGAGCGGTTTGCACTTCGCCTTGGCTACATGCAGAATGCACTGCGCTTACCTCTGAATACTATGTCTCTGCCTTTATTTCGTGCGACAATTCATTCTAGTCAGGTTTCCACTGCTACACATCTGCATTCAGAGAGGAAGAGAGTGGAAGGGAAAACCCTCTCTAATAGGACACCTGGAAGTTCGAGGTGCGACAGATGTAGTGCTCTCAGGGAGAGCCCTTTCAGAAAGAGGGAGAGATCCTTTCAGGGACTTCGGAGAAAAAACCCCCCACTCGCAGGTTAGTGCAGGAAGCATCGGAATCGCACTTCGC
>NW_011149286.1:0-476 GCF_000146605.3 Meleagris gallopavo | reverse complement strand
ACTTGCAACCAAGAGTAGGACATCTTCTCCCACTAATACCACTTCTCTCCCAAGGATAAGACATTTTCCCTAAATGCTATGGCAGTTCTGCTAAGAAATACTCCTTTCCTTCCCTAAATGGGACATATGCACCCACAAATACCACGACTCCGAGAAATTCCTCCCAGTTCCTCCCAATTACACTCCATTACATTCCTCATCATGACACTTACTCCCAGACTTTTGGCATTTTACTGCGGAAAGACCATTTCGATCCAGAATATATGCCATTGGCCCTCACAAACACCGATTGCCTCACAAAGATGTGGCACATCCCACCAGAAAGACCATTTCTAGCCCCCAAAAGATGGCATTTACTCCCAGAAACACCAGCTTTCTCACACATTCCTCACCTTTTCCCCCCCACATAAGACCTTTTCACCCAGAAATGACAGTTCTCTTAGGAATACCTCCCAATTCCCCCTAATCTGCTACAC
>NW_011149285.1:0-756 GCF_000146605.3 Meleagris gallopavo | reverse complement strand
AGACAGTGAAGGTAACAAATAGAGGGGCCCTGCCCCCAGCCAGGGGGGGGAAAGGGATAATAGAGTTTATTGGACTGTGTGGATTAGATGGCCTGGCACATCAGAATCACGAAAATATAAGGCCCTGGTGGATACTGGTGCACAGTGCACTCTAATGCCCTCGAGTCACCAAGGGACAAAATCAATTTATATTCATGGGGTGACTGGAGGTTCCCAAGAGCTGACTATGTTGGAGGCCGAAATCAGCCTCACTGGTAAAGACTGGCAAAAGCACCCTATTGTGACTGGCCCAGGGGCTCCATGCATACTTGGTATTGATTACCTCAGAAGGGGATATTTTAAGGATCCCAAAGGGTATCGATGGGCCTTTGGAATAGCTGCTGTAGACACAGAAGGTGTTAAGCAGTTGTCTATTTTGTCCTGGCCTGTCAGAAGATCCATCTGCCGTGGGGTTGCTACGAGTGAAAGAGCAACAAGTACCGATTGCTACAAAAACGGTGCACAGACGGCAGTACCGCACCAACAGGGATTCCTTGCTCCCCATTCAGAAGCTGATTCACCAACTAGAGAATCAGGGAGTGATTAGCAAGACTCACTCACCTTTTAACAGCCCCATATGGCCAGTGCGTAAAGCCAGTGGAGAATGGAGGCTGACGGTGGACTACCGTGGCCTGAATGAAGTCACACCCCCATTGAGTGCTGCTGTGCCAGATATGTTAGAACTCCAATATGAATTGGAGTCAAAGGCAGCCAAAT
>NW_011149284.1:0-607 GCF_000146605.3 Meleagris gallopavo | reverse complement strand
AAGGAAGATCTGGGTAATTATAGGCCTGTCAGCCTCACCTCTGTCCCTGGAAAGGTGATGGAACAGCTTGTGCTGGATACCATCTCCAGACAACGGGGAGAAAAGGAGGTTATCAGGAGTAGTCAGCATGGGTTCACCAAGGGGAGGTCGTGCTCAACCAACCTGGTGGCCTTCTATGATGCTGTCACATGCTGGGTGGATGGGGGAAGAGCAGTAGATGTAGTCTACCTTGATTTTAGAAAGGCATTTGATACTGTCTCCCATGACATCCTTATAACAAAGCTGAGGAAGTGTGGGATAGATGAGTGGACAGTGAGGTGGGTTGAGAACTGGTTGACTGGCAGAGCGCAGAGGGTCATCGTTGGTGGTGCAGAGTCTGGCTGGAGACCTGTAAGCAGTGGTGTCCCCCAGGGGTCTGTGCTGGGTCCGGTCTTGTTCAACATCTTCATCAATGACCTTGATGAGGGGATAGTGGCCACTCTCAGCAAGTTTGCTGATGATACGAAGTTGGGAGGATTGGCTGACACGCCTGAAGGCTGTGCTGCCATTCAGCGAGACCTGGACAGGCTGGAGAGCTGGGCAGTAAGAAACCGGATGAGGTTCAACA
>NW_011149283.1:0-477 GCF_000146605.3 Meleagris gallopavo | reverse complement strand
GCTGTGTCACTGCCACCCCACAGCTTGGTGTCCGTTAGGTGCACTCAACCCACTGTTGATGTCCCTGATGAAGGGGAAACCCAGATGCTTGTACAAAGTGGGCGTAGAAGCCTTGGGAGCAGCCCTGCGGAGGACTCGGGGATCCTGGTGGACAAAGAGCTGGACATAAGCCAGTAGTGTGCACTTGCAGCCCAGAAGGCCAACTGTATCCTGGGCTGCATTCAAAGAGGAGCGACCAGCAGGGAGAGGGAGGTGATTGTCCCCCTCGATTCGGCTCTGGTGCGGCCCCATGTGCAGCACTGCGTCCAGGCCTGGGGCTCCAGCACAGGAATGATGTGGAGCTTTTGGAGCAGGTCCAGAGAAGGGCCATGAAGATGATCAGAGGGCTGGAGCACCTCTCTTAGAAAGAAATGTTGAGGGAACTGGGATTGTTTCTGTGGGAGAAGAGAAAGCTCTGGAGATAGCTCATGACAGCCT
>NW_011149282.1:0-573 GCF_000146605.3 Meleagris gallopavo | reverse complement strand
GGAAGCAATGGCAGTCCCACCTCACCAAGACAAGAATGAGGGCTGTGCATAATGAGCAGTTATCAGACAAGATGGAAGCAAAAATGGTGTTGGGTAGCTGAGCCTTCTCTGGTGGCAAGCAACATCGTGCACAGAGTGCAGCCATGTGCTCCGAGCAAGGAGCACAGGTTTGTGCAAGAGGCACGGATGCAGGGCAGTGCCTTCATGACTGTATTGTGTCCAACAGGTGGCAGCAGAGCTGCGGTGCTCCCAAGTGCCGTAACAACTGCACGGAGAGATGTGTTGGTCTCTGTGGAAACAGCAAGGAAGTGGAATCTGCATTTCCCGGCATGCCCTGGAACCTCACTTTGCTGACTGGTCATTGTCTGCCCAGCAGGTAAGGGCGATGCACAGCCGCCAGCGTTTACCAATTCCAGAGCCCGGCACAATAGGGTTCCCCCAGAGCTCTGAATTGCGCTTCATGGTGCCCAGAAGGCTGCCTATCCCCTTCGTTCTGTGTCTTGCTTGTCTCTGGTCTTGCACTGTTTCACTATTACATTCTCTTGTCCTCCTATTTTTGTGTTCCTTGCCCCA
>NW_011149281.1:0-613 GCF_000146605.3 Meleagris gallopavo | reverse complement strand
CCTATCCCTGTGTGCCTTGACTGTTGTGTTTTTCCTTTCCAGGCTTCTGGAAGTGCAGGCAGCTCTCTAGGCTTTTGTGCAGTGCTTGCTGCATTTGCAGCTCCTTCTGGGTTTCCCAGGTGGGTCCAGGCCTCGTGGGCGTCCTTGCCTCTTCCCTTGTGCTGGCCTGGAGGCTTTTCCTCTGCTGGCTGGGTGGATCCATGCCCAGTAGCTACCCTTCCCTCCTCCTTGGCATGACTGCCAGTGCTTTGCCTTCCTCCAGAGAGGTGTTTTGTTCCAACTGGCAGCCACAGACTCCTTCTGGGCTGGCGACCCTGCAGGCGCATGTGTGGTGGAGGCAGCAGCATGCCCAGTAGCTACCCTTTCCTCCTCCCGGGCACGGATGCCAAGATTTTGGCCTCCTGCACACTCGGTGGTTATCTGTGCTTTGCCATGACCTTGTGTTCTTTGTTTTTTCATGTTGCTGCAGAGGCTGCAGCTGCATGGGTTGATGTTGGTTTCCTCGGTTGGTTTTCCATGTTCGTTTTTCTCGTGGTTTCTGCCTTGGTTTCCTGCTCCTTCTGCATTGCAATGCATTGGGATTTTTCCAGTGTTGTTTTATTTTCCCTTTTTG
>NW_011149280.1:0-606 GCF_000146605.3 Meleagris gallopavo | reverse complement strand
GGACACCAAGCTGTGGGCTGCAGTGACACAGCAGAGGGACGGGATGCCATCCACAGAGACCTCAACAGGCTGAGCAGTGGCCACAAATCCAAGTGCAGGGTAGGTAGCTGGGATGAGGGAACACCCACCACCAAAACAATGCTAGGGGAGTGAAAGGAACGTGAGCGTAGTCCTGCTCCATAAGGCCTGGGAGGTACTGGTGGGTGGGAGGTTGGACACAAGCCAGCAGTGGGCCCGTTCCAGCCCAGAAAGCCAACCGTATCCTGGGCTGCATCCAAAGATGCGCAGTCAGCGGGCCAAGGGAGGAGATCCCCATCCCTCTGCTCTGCGCTGGTCAGGCCTCACCTGCAGTGCTGCGTCCAGATGTGGAGTCCTCAGTGCAGGGAGACATGGAGCTGTGCGAGTGCATCCAGAGTACAGCCACAAACACGAACCCAAGGATGGAACCCCTCTCCTGTAAGCAAGGAGAGCTGGGCTGTTCAGCCTCCTGGAGAAGTGAAGGCTCCAAGGGAACCTGGTAACAGCCTTTCAATACCTAAAGGAAAGAACAAGGGAAAATGGAGGTGAAATCTAAGGAAAATGTCTTGTACAGTGAGGGTGCTGAGG
>NW_011149279.1:0-714 GCF_000146605.3 Meleagris gallopavo | reverse complement strand
GGCTGAGGGGGTGACCAACAGTAAGGACTGTAAAACATATATCTGCACCCAGAACTGTGCAAGAAGAAATGAACTTATCTGGCAAGACATATGGCGGAAGATACTCGCCTGGCAACTACGTTGTTTTTGAATTTATTATGTATGCTGTAACTGGCTAATGGCTGGTATACCCACCTAAAAAGGAATTTCTTTTCTTTACTTACCAGTTTGGAATTATTGAAATGACTAGTTAAAATAACCAAAAAGAGGTCAGGATTCAGAAACAGTGGGGAAAAGATTCAAAGAGACCTATTATGCACAGGAAACATTATATATGAATTTTGAAAAATGCATCTGGTTCCATTAGAATAAATGCATACCACTGTGACCTAGTCCACAAAATTAGAATGGCTCAAGGATACCATTTAGACTTAGAGCCAAGGCTATTGATTTGTTACAAGTGAATACCTGCAGTTGTCCTTAAATCTCAACTGACCATTACGTACTACAAGAAAATCTTGATTTCCTGAAGTGTCACTAGAATACAAAGTTGGTTGCTAATGATTATAGATTTGTAAGCTATGCTTCTTGCACAGAAAGAACAAATATGGGCAATACCAGGTTATAAGATCTTCATGTTCAGATGACTTCAGGCTTTAGATGAGGAGAAAACAACATTTGATGCGAAATGCTCTATATACACATACATAGTGTCAGCTACCACCAAGTAGTACT
>NW_011149278.1:21238-22115 GCF_000146605.3 Meleagris gallopavo | reverse complement strand
CAACTCCAGAAATTCTCCACTCAAACCAGTTCCTGCAGACACACAAAGGAGTCCTTCCAAGTTCACGTGTGCTTACGCTGTGGCCTTCGCAGAAACACGCTGCCTTTGTGCTGCTGGCTCCTGACGGCTCTTCTTCATCACCTTCTGGGCACAGCACAACAGCTTTTCTGGTACAAATCTGGCCCTACATACCTTCCTCCACCCCAAAATGAAGTCTGACGTAGAGCTGTGGCGCACAGATTGGATGCTGACAAGAGCACTCAAGGAGCAGAAGAGGGGAAGAGCGCAAACAGACAAGACAGAAAGAAAGAAGAGCAGAAGAGAAGAAGAAGAAGAAAGGACGCAGGTAAGAAAGAAGTGCAGAAGATGAAAAGTGCTACAGAGAAAACGGTTGGATACAGGCAAGACAGCAAAGCAATGAGGAGATGAGCACAAGAGGAGAAGAGCAGAAGAAGAAAAGACACATTAGAGAACAAGAGCCTTGAGAGGAGTAATTGGTTACACAGGAAAACAATACGCACGTCTGAAATGGTGATTTCTTCAGGAGACTCGAGGGTGTTCCTCTGCAAGAACAAGGACAATACGTAAAGAAATCAGGATGGATGTAATTTGAAAATTCTTTTCAGCTGACCTGGCATCCTGGGGCAAGCTGAAGACTAGACAGGACACCAGTACAGAAAGAGAGAACCAACAGCACAGGGGGGTGCCATAGAGAAACTGGAAAGTGACCAAATCTCTGCTCAGATAGAAACCGCTGTGTGAGGAGAAAGCTGATGGTGGTACCTTCTGCCAGTGAGGAGCACAGTGGGGAGGATGAGGAAGGACTCACACCAGTGCCATAGCCTAGCGCAGAGCTACAATTCCAAAGCGATTATAA
>NW_011149278.1:0-506 GCF_000146605.3 Meleagris gallopavo | reverse complement strand
ATGCAGCCCTATTCAGATGAAGGTACCCAAACTACAGCTCACAGCGTTCGTACCCACACAGGCTTCCGTTCCCCCCTTTCTCAGTAAGATTCAATCAAATCCCACGCTCCATCCCTAAAACAAAGTGTAATTTTTCCTTGTCACAGAAAACCCGGTCACCAAATAGAAGCCTCGTCCTGTTAGCCCAACTCAGCAAAAATCCCTCAAATGCACTATTTTTACAGCCCAAACTAGCTCCTTCTTCAACTGCACTGCCCTTACAGAAAGTGTTACTGCTCTCATTCCTGCTGATAGCAGCAAATGGACCCAGGTCTGCCTGGCAGCTCTACATTGCTCAGAGCAAAGCTGCACGAGGAAACAAAACGCTACCAGGTGCGAAAGCTGATGAACACACTTCACTCCTGGGTTGCACAGCTATGAGTTGAAGCACCTTCACACTGTTCGGCCTCTCCAGGGACTTCACACAGCTTTAAGTACCACCATTTAGACACAGACTCATATCGCTG
>NW_011149277.1:0-487 GCF_000146605.3 Meleagris gallopavo | reverse complement strand
CGTGACAGGAGGCCTTTGCTTTTTCTGATGGCAGAACGTGCTGAGCTGTGCTGTGGTGGAAAGGCCTGTCTGCTGAGGATTTGTCCCTTTGTTTTGCTGCTGTTTCCACCAGGATTTTGTTGGATTTGCTTCTATACTTAGCTGGCTAGTGCAGCGCTGTAGCCTGATTCTATAATGTGAGAGCATCCAGAGTTGAAGGAGAAGCATTTACTTGCCCGTGGGCTAATTTTTGTATCTGGTTCCTCAACTGGCTGCTCCCTATGCTACCTGCAGTAAAAATATAAATACATGGTTTGATTTCCCAGAAAGGAATGTTATTAAATGCCAGCTCTTCTCATGTCTAGGAAGAACAAAGTTGTGCACCTCCTCTCAGAACTTGCTCTTCCAGAATCAGGAGGAAATGTAGGAGCCCTGCTGATTTGAATTCAGCAGTTGGTTCTGTTTCCTTTCCGAGTGCATAACAACCTGAGCGTGTTAATCAAGTGAC
>NW_011149276.1:0-905 GCF_000146605.3 Meleagris gallopavo | reverse complement strand
TCCATGTCCAGTCTGCAAGGACGTTTCCCTCACAACCCACAACCATCATTCTAGTCAGCCTTGAAGGCTGGCCTGGAATTTTCAGCTGTGAGATGAGGCTCCTCATCTCACCGCATCCTGAGGTCGGAATGATGAAGAGGATGCCAACTCTTTCAGGGGGGATGAGTTTATCCTTGCTGCTATTGCCTCAGTCGGGGAAAGATGTTCTTCTGCGGTGCAACAGAGAAGCATCGCTCTCAGCATCAGTCTGTGGAGGTCCTGCTCGTGAGCCCTTCTTCCCTGCTGGTGGTTACTTATTCTTCCAGAGGCAAGACCTCAACTTGTTCCCTCTACGGCTTTTCCCTCTAAAAAAAGCTCTCCTTCTCCTTCCACAGCTCTGCCCTTCTGTCCCCGTCACTCCCCCCCGCTTCTTTCAGAAGGAGACAAGTGCGAGCCAAGCGCTACAGGGCTACTGAAGACAGAAGCCACTACGTATACAGAGAAGGCATCTCTGGTGGGAGTAGCTCTCGTGAGCAAATTCCACGCCGTGCTACTAATGCAAAAAGGTGCCTCAAGGACGGTGGAAGAAGAGGCCAAGGCACTGGTTAAAATTTCTGGCCGCACAGCCAGGGCCTCAAACGGCTTTCAAAGGAGCCCTCCAACGCCCCGTTTCAGATGGAAAAGCCACGCTCCCCAGTTCCCCTCCCCCAATACAGACAGGCACGGTTGGCAGTCCCAGACCGCTTGCGGAGGACAAGGCAGGAAAAATGCACGCAGCCCCCCTCCTCGGGAGGCGTTCTGACCAGTGAGCAGACAGAAGGCAAAGCGAGCGCGGACTTACTGGCTTCACAGAGGAGAGCAAGGCCCAAGCAGGGAATAGAGCAGCTGGGAAACGAGGCGCCTATTTATACTGAGCCTGATGGCCC
>NW_011149275.1:0-492 GCF_000146605.3 Meleagris gallopavo | reverse complement strand
AAAAAAAAGGAAGGAGGAGTGTAAGCTTTGTAAAATTTACTTTTTTATTCTTAGGTATCAGAAAAATATTGTCAGAGCACTGAACTTATATTGTTTCATTAAGGAAAAAGCCAGTGGTTTGATTTATAATTTAAGAGCTGCTGATTTACATTTTATTTAACTATAGACTGAACAGACAATGAGTTTTTTCCCAGCTCTCCTGAATCTGCAACTGAGCATTAGAAAGGAATCCAATCAGGGCTTGAAGGTTACAAAACTGTGTAGTCTGCAACATCCTATCATTAACAAACTTTACCTGTTTTATCTCCATTCTCAGTAGCTAATCCACAGTTCCCTTTCTTTGCAAATGAATTCCACTACAGCCCTGCACTAAATACCAGGTGGGGAATCTTTACTTACTGAAATATTAATGGAGCTGTTACTTTTTTTCTTCCATGAGCCAGACTGGATTTTCAGTGGTTCGTTCCCCCTCCATCTAACAAAGGTCCCTCC
>NW_011149274.1:0-493 GCF_000146605.3 Meleagris gallopavo | reverse complement strand
AATACCATTTTTCAACCAGAAATAGGACGTTTTCTCCCATCAATACCGTTTTTCTAACCAGAAATAATGACGTTTTCTTCCGAGAAATAGTAGCTTTCTCCCAAAACTAATGATATTCTGCCCCACGAAAATTACCAGTCTTATCACCAAAGACTCTACGTTTTTCACCAGAAATAACCTATTTTATTCCCCAAACCAATGACATTTTCTTCCAGAAATAACCAGATTTCTTCCCTTAAACTAATGACACCTTTTCCCTAAGAAATAAGTACATTTTTCCCCTAAAAACTAATGATATTTTCTTCCAAGAAAATAGCCAGTTTTATTCGCAAATAATACGACATTTTATTACCGCAAATAAGCCCGCTTTCTCCCAAAAAATATGCCATTTTCTGCCAGGAACTGCAGTTTCCTCCCACAAATACCATTTTTCAACCAGAAATAGGACGTTTTCTCCCATCAATACCGTTTTTCAACCAGAAATATGACGTTT
>NW_011149273.1:0-428 GCF_000146605.3 Meleagris gallopavo | reverse complement strand
GGATCCCCATGCTGTTCCCCAGATCTCCCAGCAGGGGGCGCTCTTGGGCCGTTTGGGGGCAGCGCTGCTGACGTCATCACGGGCGGAAGCGTCCGTGTGTGGCACCCGAGGGGCGGGGCTCCGGTGAGGGGGCGGGCCCTTATTGGATGGTGTTTGCCCCTGGAGGCGGGGCTTACGGGGAGTGGGTATGGCCCGAACGAGTGGGCGAGACTTTGTTGGATGGTGTTTACCTCTGGGGGCGGGGCTTATGGGAAGGGGCGGGGCTTAACCGAGGGGGTGGGGCCTCGTTGGGTGGTGTTTGCCCCTGGGGGCGGGGCTTAACCGGGGGGGTGGGGCTTCAAACGGGCGGTGTTTGCCCCCCATTTGGCCACCAGTTGGCCACCAGTTGGCCGCCAGTTCACCCCATTGCCCACCAGTGGCTCCCATCG
>NW_011149272.1:2462-3108 GCF_000146605.3 Meleagris gallopavo | reverse complement strand
CTGGGATGCTGCCGGCGTGCTGCCTGTGCCCGGTGGTGCTGCCTTTGGTGGTGGTGCAGGCGGGCGTGGGGCGCTTGGGCGGCTCGGTGCCGTCCCCGTGGTGCTCGTCTGCCAGCCGGCAGGAGATGCATCCGGGCGGCAGTGCCAGGCGGGTGAGAACCACGCGGGGCTGTTGAGCTGCGCCTCTTCCACGGGCCGTCCAGTGTGCAGCAGAGGAGGCACGGGGCGCTTGGCTGGCTCAGTGCTGTCCCCACGGTGCTCGTCTGCCAGCCGGCAGGAGATGCATCCGGGCGGCAGTGCCAGGCGGGTGAGAACCACGCGGGGCTGCCTGCGCTGCGCCTCAGCCATCAGTTGTGCGGTGGTCGGTGACAGAGGTGCATGGGCAGCCATGGGGCTCGTGACGGGCAGCTCAGGGGATGCTGTGTGCTGCCCAGGTGAGTTGCTGAGGAGCCCAGGTTCAGCATCTGTCTCGTTGCTGAGCTCCCGGCTGGCCCGGGGGGAGTCAGGCAGCTCTGTGTTGGAAGAAGCGGTGTTGGGGCTGCTGGAGACATCTGGGCTCGGTGGCTCGGTGGCAGTGGTGCACTGCATCAGCTCTTCCCTTTTGCAGCTGTCCAGAGCACTCGCCGCTTCTGGAATAGCAGAGCAT
>NW_011149272.1:0-603 GCF_000146605.3 Meleagris gallopavo | reverse complement strand
TGAAAGTGGGAGCAGCCGTGGTCGTCCAGTTAGACCTATGGCAGCAATGAAAAGGAGTGATTTCTGTGGGACAGCCCTGATGCAGCTGAGAGCAGTGCAGGAATGAGTCAGTGCCCGTGCAGCGTATGCCGACTCTTGCTGTGAGCTGGTCCTGTGTGCCTCGAAGCACGTCACTGACTTTATATCGTGGACTTTTTCTCCTCGCTTTGGCTGTATCTCGGGGCATTGCTAGCGAGGACAGAACAGACAGTGTTGTCTTTTCTGCTCTTCCCTCTTCTGTGCTTCCCTTTTCTGCTCTCTTCCTCCTCTACTCTTCAGCTCTTCTCCCTACGTGTTACGCTCTTGTTTTCTGCTCCTCTGCTGTTCTTTCTTCCTTGTATCCCGACTCCTCTCCTGCATCTGTACTCCTCTCCTACTTTTCTTTCTGACCCGTATCCTCTCTTCTCCTGTTGTTCTCCTCACCTGCTCTTTTGGCTTCACTGGATTCTCTTTGCACATCTTATGCTCTCCTGTTCTTCTGTTCTGAGCACTCTCTGCTCTTCTACTTCACTGCTCTTTTCCTTCTCTGCTCTTCTGTGCTCTCTTCCTCCCTTCTGTTCTTTT
>NW_011149271.1:0-775 GCF_000146605.3 Meleagris gallopavo | reverse complement strand
TCAATACCATGACCTTTAGCCCAGGTATTTACAAGAGAATTTTTAAAATGAGTCCCATTATCTGACTCAATTCTTTCTGGGGTACCATGTCGCCACAGGACTTGTGTCTCAAGACCTAATATGGTATTTCGGGCGGTAGCGTGGGGTACTGCATAGGTTTCAAGCCACCCAGTTGTTGCCTCCACCATGGTGAGCACATAACGCTTACCATTACGAGATCGTGGCAAGGTGATATAATCAACCTGCCATGCCTCCCCATATTTGTACTTTGTCCATCGCCCTTCCTCCCAGAGAGGTTTCATTCTCTTGGCTTGTTTAATTGTGGCACACGTGTCACAGTCGTGAATGATTTGCGCAATAGCATCCATAGTTAAATCCACCCCTCGGTCTCTAGCCCACTTATATGTCGCATCTCTCCCTTGATGGCCTGAGGTCTCATGGGCCCATCGGGCTAGAAATAATTCACCCTTGTTCTGCCAGTCCAGATCTATTTGGGCCACCTCAATTCTGGCAGCTCTGTCTACCTGATGGTTATTTTGCTGCTCTTCAGTAGCCCTATTCTTGGGCATATGGGCATCTACGTGACGCACCTTTATAACCATATTCTTTATTCGGGCGGCAATATCTTTCCACAGGTCAGCAGCCCAAATAGGTTTACCCTTTCTTTGCCAGTTGTTTTGCTCCCACTGCTGTAACCACCCCCATAGAGCATTTGCCACCATCCACGAGTCAGTGTAAACATAAAGCATTGGCCACCTCTCCCGTTCAGCAACAT
>NW_011149270.1:0-462 GCF_000146605.3 Meleagris gallopavo | reverse complement strand
GAGAGTCACTTGCAGGATGATCTGCTCCATGATCCGTGACCAGCACAGAGGTGAGACTGACATGCTGGTAGTTCCCCGCGTCACACTTTCTATCCTTCCTAAGAGGTGTGCTGTCACCTTTTTTCTCCTCACCAGGGACTTGACCTGACTGCCTCGACTTGTGAAATACCATGGAGAGTGGCTCGGTGACTGCAGCGGTGAATTCCCTCGGAACTCTGGGACTCATCTCGTCAGGCCCAAAGACTCCTGGATGTTTGGGGTCCTCAGGTGGTCCAGAACCTGATCTCCCATGGCAGTGTGGGATGGGAAGGGGTCTGTGGGACTGAGGAAGCAATGGCAGTCCCCACCTGACCAAAGCAAAGATGAGGGCTGTGCATAATGAGCAGTTCTCAGACAAGATGGAAGCCAAAATGGTGTTGGGTACCTGAGCCTTCTCTGGTGGTAAGCAACATGGTGCACAGA
>NW_011149269.1:0-637 GCF_000146605.3 Meleagris gallopavo | reverse complement strand
ATCACCTCCCTCTCCCTGCTGGTTGCTCCTCTTTGAATGCAGCCCAGGATACAGTTGGCCTTCTGGGCTGCAAGTGCACACTACTGGCTTATGTCCAGCTCTTTGTCCACCAGGATCCCCGAGTCCTCCGCAGGGCTGCTCCCAAGGGCTTCTACGCCCAGTTGGTACAAGCATCTGGGTTTCCCCTTCATCAGGGACATCAACAGTGGGGTTGAGTGCACCCTAAGGACACCAAGCTGTGGGGGTGCAGTGACACAGCAGAGGGACGGGATGCCATCCACAGAGACCTCAACAGGCTGAGCAGTGGGCACAAATCCAAGTGCAGGGTCAGTAGCTGGGATGAGGGAACAGCCACCACCAAAACATGCTAGGGGATGAAAGGACTGAGCGTAGTCCTGCTCCATAAGGCCTGGGAGTACTGGTGGGTGGGAGCTGGACACAAGCCAGCAGTGGGCCCTTCCAGCCCAGAAAGCCAACCGTATCCTGGGCTGCATCCAAAGATGCGCAGTCAGCGGGCCAAGGGAGGAGATCCCCATCCCTCTGCTCTGCGCTGGTCAGGCCTCACCTGCAGTGCTGCGTCCAGATGTGGAGTCCTCAGTGCAGGGAGACATGGAGCTGTGCGAGTGCATCCAGAGTA
>NW_011149268.1:0-637 GCF_000146605.3 Meleagris gallopavo | reverse complement strand
GATAGCAGCAGGATGAGTTTGAAGTGGAGGGAGGGATTGAGGTTGGATGTGAGGGGGAAGTTCTTTGCTGTGAGAGTGGTGAGGTGCTGGAACAGCTGCCCAGAGAGGCTGTGGATGCACCATTCATCCCTGGAGGTGTTCAAGGCCAGGTCGGATGGGGCCCTGGGCAGCCTGGTGTAGTGTTTAATGGGGAGGTTGGTGACTCTGCCTGTGGCAGGGAGGTTGGAGATTTGTGATCCCTGGGGTCCTTCCCAACCCTGGCCATTCTGTGATTCTGTGATATTGGCCCTGTCCATCATGGTGGAGCAGCCTGGTGGCCCCTATGATGTCATAAGCGGCTGGAATGAGGGCAGGAGCAGTGCGTGCTGCGTCCCTTCATTGGAGCGCTTGAGCTCTGCCTGAGTAGCTCGCTTGTTGCACTTTGTGTCACCAACTGAGTACCTTGTTTTTTGCATCCTCTTGTGCAGCATCTTGTAGGTAAGCTGAGACAGTGTGGGAGAGACGGGTGGGCAGTGAGAGCTTGAGAAGTGCTGGCTGGCGGAGCTCATAGTATCGTATTGCTCACTCTTGTCCATCAGAAGTAATTTTCACCCAGTCCATGCATTCCAAAACAATCCCTAAAGGTGGCATTTGTCCC
>NW_011149267.1:0-445 GCF_000146605.3 Meleagris gallopavo | reverse complement strand
GGGCTGGGGACATGATCTGCAGGAGACAGGGACAGAAGGAAGAGAGCTCACAGGCTGTGTGGCACATCAGCAGTTTGTGAGCTCACTGGAGGAGCATTGTTCACAAGGTAAGTCTCTTGCTGCAGCCAACATAGTTGCTTTTACTGGAAGGATCATTAAATTTGGGCATCCCATTGCAGGTCAGGCTGCATACTCTCTGTTTCTTGATCATGGAAAAAGACCTGCTCCAGCTGAGGGCTTCTGTGCTGCAGCATGAGAGCACAGCCCTGAGGGCTGCGTGTGCCAGGACGGCTGCAGGCTGTGCAGCCGGGGCTGCAGCCGGGTGCCCAGGGCTGTCGTGCAGAGCAGGTCCCTGCTGTGGCCCAGGGGCTGTGTGCCGGGGCAGGGACTCTGCCGCCTGCCAGGCTCAGCACTCAGCTGCCCGGGGAGCTGCCCAGGGCGCTGC
>NW_011149266.1:0-719 GCF_000146605.3 Meleagris gallopavo | reverse complement strand
GAGTGGGTTTGATGGGGTGGGAGGTGAGAAATGGGGATGGGTCCGATGTCAATGTGGTCAAAGTGGTCCCATGGATGTGTCCAGTGTTTGTGGGTCAACCAACTCTTGGTCAGTGTTGGGTTGTCCCACGGGGTTGGGGCCAACATGGACGCATGGGTGAGGTCAGTGGGGTCACTGAGGTCCCATGGATGCGATCTATGTGGTCAGTGCAGAACTGTGACCCAATCAGCTCCCTGGGTCTGGCTGTACCAGGAAGGAGGCTGGACATACAACAAGGGGAAGAACAAGTAGCAGAACACGACTGATTTCTACTTCTTCAGCACAAATCGGGAGCACGCAGGTACATATCAGTGTCAGTACCGGGCGTCTTGGCCAGGAATGCCATCCAAGGAGAGTGATCCTGTGGAGCTGGTGCTGACAGGTGTGGGCCCTGGGGACAGCAGGTGGCTCTGGTTGATCCCAACAGGACCGTGTCCCACAGCTGTACCCTCCGTTCATGCGGATCAACATTTCCTGCCTCCCAGCATTTCCCTGAGCCCTGAGGAATGTGTGGAGATAGGGACCAATGTCACCATCCAGTGCTGGAACAAGGACTATGGGGCCACCTTCCTCCTGCACAAGGACGGCTGCTCAGCCCCCATCCAGCGCCAGCACCTCCATGTGGTGGGCACAGCCACCTTCACCATCTTTGGGGTGACCCCAGCTGACAGCGGCACCTA
>NW_011149265.1:0-1007 GCF_000146605.3 Meleagris gallopavo | reverse complement strand
TTAATTCATATCTCATGGCGTACAGTGTCACACACAGCCGAGGTGGGACAGTCAAACACAAGATGAGCAACAAGGCTTATCTCTGCTTAGCCTTGTAGGAACTTTATTTCTCTCAGTTGTCACCTAAGAAATCCCTGATAAGCTTCAGCAGGAAGAGGGGATTGTTTCACAGGCAAGAGACTACCTGAGTTTCTGATCTCGGATCATAAGAAAAATTCAAAAATCCTAAAGCATCTCAGTATTAAAACCTTCATCATATCCATCAAATATGCTCAAAGTTTTTGGCTCACAAGCATTTGAAGCATTTGAGGCCATTTGAAGCATCTCTTCAAGCACTTCAAGCACGTCTGCCCAGAACAGGAGGCCAGAATCAGTGTTAATTCTTTTTCAGGCAGCATGGGATTTCTACCTGCCTTGGCATGCAGCAAAGACACCTGGCTTTGGTTTTATATTTAATGCAGCCAGAAATGGCCTCCTCTCACTGAACCAGTCAAAATTATTAGAAGTACTTCATGTTGATAAGGATTCCCCAATCTTTCAAAGGCTCTGCTTAACAAAGTTATATATAAAAAATCCAAAAAACAAAACATACTTGTTAAATGGAATGTTTTCTACATTTTTTTCTTTACATCTATCTTATGGATTAAATCTATTCCTTAAGCCTTCCTTACGATTTTGTAGCATGCAGGTTATGCATTTGAAACAAAGCACATTTTCACTTGCATCATCCCAAAGGCTAATGTCAACCTGTTTGCAGCCACGACCTTGCATGGAGATGATCTCTACTCATCAGGGTCACTGGAAATCACAGCAGGAGCTCTGGGAGGTGTTTGTGTGTCCCCACTGCCTTCCATTACTCTTTGAAAGTAATGAAGAGGTAAGAAGGATGAGAGTGAGCAGCAATGCAGCAAATAAAACTGAAAAAGACAGAAGACCCCCAGAAGCTCTGTTGGCCACCTGCATCAGAGCTAGAAAGAGTCTGGAAGACAGTAAACTGTTACCTATGC
>NW_011149264.1:0-475 GCF_000146605.3 Meleagris gallopavo | reverse complement strand
TGAGTGGCTGGATGTCTGCAAAGTGGAAATGGACCGTGGGGTGGTTAGTTGGTGGCTTGGCTGAACACGAGCCAGCAGTGTGCCCAGGTGGCCAAGAGAGCCAACGGCATCCTGGCCTGCAGTAGAAATAGCATGGCCAGCAGGAGCAGGGAGGTGATCATCCCTCTGTACTCAGCACTGGTGAGGCTGCACCTAGAATACTGTGTTCAGTTTTGGGTCCCTCACTGTAAGAAAGACCCTGAAACGTGTCCAGAGCAAGGCAACAAAACTGACGAGGGGTCTGGAGCACAAGTCTTTGAACTGAAGGCGCATGGCTGGGGAGCGCACCCACACACTGCCAGGCAGCGAGCAAGGGAGAGATCCCAGGACAACCTCCCGTGACTTAACTTCCCCTCTGAACTCAGAATCCTCTGGGGCATGCAGTTCTTCTTCTCTGCTGAGAACGAGGCGTTCAGAACAGTCAGTCCACAGAACT
>NW_011149263.1:0-573 GCF_000146605.3 Meleagris gallopavo | reverse complement strand
ACTGGTCATTGTCTGCCCAGCAGGTAAGGGCGATGCACACCCGCCCGCGTTTACCCATTCCAGAGCCCGGCACAATAGGGTTCCCCCAGAGCTCTGAATTGCGCTTCATGGTGCCCAGAAGGCTGCCTATCCTCTTTGTTCTGTGTCTTGCTTGTCTCTGGTCTTGCACTGTTTTCACTATTACATTCTCTTGTCCTCCGATTTTTGTGTTCCTTGCCCCATTCTCTTGGCCTAATGACCCCTTGGCTTTGTGTTGCCACATTCATGTCGGCATTCAGTTTTGGCGTTCCCTGCCGTATTGTCTGGGCCGTCATCCTTGGCATTTCCTTCCATGTTCTCTTGGCCCTTGCCTTTGCCTGGGCATTCCCTTGCCCTCCTGTTTTTGTGGCAACACCTGGGGCGGGGTGCAGCCCTGCGAGCACAGCTGGGGGCAGTTTGGCTGTGGAGTGGGGCAGAGCCAGGCTCCACCCGTCCCTGATCCCATGTAAGGGCTGGGAAGAGTAGGGGCAGCATCTGAACCTGGGGAGTGCTTCCTTTGGAGTATGCCTTGTTCTTTGGTGATGGAGTGAGTTG
>NW_011149262.1:0-491 GCF_000146605.3 Meleagris gallopavo | reverse complement strand
ACTCTGCAAGCATTTGGCTCCTGGAACACCAGTGCAAGAGAGCTATGAACCTGTCCCTGGTCGAGACACAAGAGCACCAAGTGCCTAGGATAAGAGCATTCCTTCTAGAAAGCACCAAAGCCTGTCAGAACCTGAAGAAACACATCACGGATCTTTGCTGACACGTTTTCATACAGATCCGTTTCCTAACCCACCATGCAGAGGCACCAACATGTGTGTCAGCCCAGGGAACCACAACAGGAGAACCACAATCCAGTTCATTTATGCACGCTAATGCAGCAAACCTTGCACCCTCTGGCACAAAATAACCCTGCTGTACGTGAGCAAGGGAAACAATCCCATGATAATTTACTGCCTGCACTCTGTGGCATTCTCTTACCAACTCTGGGTTTGATTCTTCCCTGCTAGGCTCAACAGAAATTTTCCTGCTCCCTTGTTACTGGGCTTGGCAAGACATCCCAAATGCTCCTGACACACTTGAAACAAACTGC
>NW_011149261.1:0-522 GCF_000146605.3 Meleagris gallopavo | reverse complement strand
CAACTCACATAGCCCCAGTGAGAGACCTCCTAACCCTCCCCAACACCAAGAACACCACCTCCCCCCAAAATCAGGACTTCTAGGAGCCCCTAACCCCAGTGGGATGCCCCCATTAGCCCACATTCCTCCCGTGTTCTCCTGATGTCCCTTGGTGGTTTTGGTGCACCCAGCGTCCCCCTGTTGTCCCCTCCCTGGTGGATCTGCGCTCCCATGTCCCCACAGTCCCTGGCCAAGTGGCTCTGGGGCCCCAGTGTTGCCTTCAGTGTCCCCTTTGTTCCCTCCCCAGTCGCTCTGGCTTCCCAGTGCACAAAAGTGCATCGCTGAAAAAAATCACAGTGGGGTGTCTACATCTGCAACTTAAGCTGGAAGTCCAAGGACCTTCTCACACTTGGATTAGAAAGGAAACAAAAGCAGGAAAAGACACTGCAAGTTGGTTGGCTGCTGAGGCAGCCATGACTTAAAAGGCAGAGCCCTGTACAGCAGCCCCCAGGGAGGGCCGCCTGGCAAGAGATGAAATACCTG
>NW_011149260.1:0-529 GCF_000146605.3 Meleagris gallopavo | reverse complement strand
GTGGAGCTGCTCTCTCTCTTTTTGGTCAGGGAACCTGAGCGTACTTAAGGGCTGGTAGGTATTTGGACCTGGAAGCTGCTTCCTTCACTTGAGAGTGTGGGGAGTATTGGTCCTTGGAATGGGTAGTGGTTTCTTTTTTTCTTTCAGGGCTGTGATCTTGTCTTTTGGGGGGATGGCAAGTGCACTGAAGGGCTGCTAGGTGTAAGAGCAGCATCTGAATCTGGAGACTGCTTCCTTTGGGGTGTGGGGTGAGCCCTTAGAATGGGGTGAGTGATTCCTGCTTGATTTCAGAGCTGTGAGCTCTGCTTTTCTGGAGGATCTCAAGCTGGATGGCTGTAATTAATAGGGCTATGTGCTAATTGCCTCCATGCGGTGGGTGTTTTTAAGGGCATTGTGTGCATCCTTGTTGTGTTTTAAATGATGTTCTGCGTCTCTTCTGATTTCATTTTGCAGCCTGATGGAGTTGAAGGATTGCCTGGGCTCCTCCAGTCAGTGGTGTGAGATGTGTCCAGCAGGTAATGAACATCAT
>NW_011149259.1:0-624 GCF_000146605.3 Meleagris gallopavo | reverse complement strand
ACAGACGAGCCATGAGTATTTCTTTGTCTGGGAGAGATGCCACGTTTCAGTGGGAAGGTTACCGCTGCCCCTCTTCAGCTGAGAGAGCCCAGACCTTCGTATTTGGGCCATGCCATTCCCTGACCCACCGCCAGACCTTACAGGTCTCCCCGTGTTAAAAAGGAGACCCCCACATGCAGTGGAAGCTCTCCTCACCTGTGTCTGATCACACTTGTGCCTGCAGGCCCTGCTGGCGAATCAGCAGAACGGAATCCTGTCCATGAGCCCGAGGGGAATGCTGGAGGTAAGTCACCAGGCTTCGTTTCCTTGGTATTTGTTCATCTTTGGCTGGGACAGTTCAGCAAGGGTTCTGCTTTTCAGTGGCCAGTGGGTGGTTCTCCACAGGAAGCATGGGTGGTTGTTGTTTCCTGGGTGCTCTGAGCGTCGTGTTGGCTCTGCCTCTGTGTCTCAGAGGTCTCCCAGTAAGACAATTGGAAGGAGCTGAATGTTGTTCTGTGAGGTCTCTGGGAATTGTTTCCCGTGGCCTGGAGAAAGTCTTTTGAAAGCTGTGGAATACCAGCCGTCAGGTCACCGGGCCTCTCTGCAGCTTTGGAACTTTTGCCCCGTGTCATTAATTGAGCCCCT
>NW_011149258.1:0-459 GCF_000146605.3 Meleagris gallopavo | reverse complement strand
AGGTGGGGAGGGGATTTTGGGGGAGGAACGGGGCAGGTGGTTGCAGTCCTATGACGCGGCCATTTGCGGTGCCCCGTCCTTGCACTGAGGTGGGCACGGGGGATGGGGGTCCTCGGAGCTGCAGAATTGACCGCAGGCCAAAACACAGAAAAACGAACGCTGAACATTTAATCGTTTACCATTCAGAGCAACAAAGAGAGAAATGAGCGCGTTCCCAACCAGCTCCCAGCCTAACAGTCATCCCCCCCTCACGGCTTCCCTCCTCGGGGCCAACACGAAGCGGCTCCGCGTCGGCTTCACGCAGCTCCGGGAGCTCCGCACGGGGACCGACAGACAGACGGAAACCGGCACGTGGGGACTGCAGCTGCGGGGCAGCAGCTCAGCGCAGCGCTGCTGATCGGAGCCGACGAGAACCGAAGCGCCCGCCTGACTCCGTGCCGGGCTGCAAGGCGCCTCGAC
>NW_011149257.1:0-685 GCF_000146605.3 Meleagris gallopavo | reverse complement strand
TTTCAGAAAGTTCTGGCAGCTCTCTAGAAACCTTTGTGAATTAATGCAGCAGTTAACTATCTTGTGCTCTCTAAGGCTTGATCCTGTAAATTGCTGACTGCCTTTAATTGTCAGTGAGAGTTGAAGGTGTTAAAAGGCCAGGTATATAAAACTCCTGGATGCCTACTATTCCCACTCTTGTGGTAAATTCAGCATAGTTTTGAAATCATCTCTTTCAGACCTTACAGGGTGTGGCCCTTCAAATGTTGAGACAGAGAGTGTCAGTTGCCCTAATGTGAGCTTCTGTACAAGTCTCAAATTGGTGCCATCTTGATATTAACAGGCAGATTTGTGTCTGTTTTTCTTTGAGACATTTGAAAGAGGATTTCTAGTACCTCAGATTTTTTTCACTTCAAATCCTGAGTTTGGGAGGTATGCAGGGGAATGGGTCATGTTATACTGTGGTAGAAGTGGCACATTTTAACTATTTTTTGCATGGTTGGAGGAGTTAAACAGCACTGTAATGTTTGGTGTATAAAATAATGTTTAATCCAATGTGAAAAAAATTACACTAGTTTAAAAAAATGTGCATTGGCTTGTATTTGTTAGTGTTTTAGTCATTTTGAGAGAGATCTGCAATGTTAATGTTCCTTTTTTTTTACATGCTAGTCCAACACTCCCTTCTCTATGCCTGCATCTATAACAA
>NW_011149256.1:0-430 GCF_000146605.3 Meleagris gallopavo | reverse complement strand
CTTTGTCTTTGGTTTGCTCTTTTGTGCTTCCTTTTCACCTCTGCTTCACGTTGCTTCGCATTGCTTTCTAGTTTTCTTGCTTTGCTTTGCTTTCCTTTCTACTCTGCTTGTTCCCACTTCTTCCCTTTGTCTTTCGTTTTTCCTTGGTTTTTTTAGTTCTTGGTTTTGAATTGACTTCATCTTCTGTTTGCTCCTTTTTCTCTTTCTGACTCGTTTAACTCAAGCCTGTTCCCTGCGCTTTCCTTCTGTGCTTGGTGCTGTTGCAGTTCTGTCTCAGTGGCACGGATACCTTCGCATTCCTCTGCATGGCTTTTTAGTTTTCATTCTTTGCTTTGTTTTCCTTTCAGTTTTGCTTCTCTTTCCTTTGCTTTTTATTTTTCCTCGCTTTTTTCATTTACTCTGTTCAGCTTTAGTTGGCTTTTTCCTTTCA
>NW_011149255.1:0-552 GCF_000146605.3 Meleagris gallopavo | reverse complement strand
AGGCTGATCTGTCAGAGGCGTAGATTGTTTTGGAGAAGCTACCAGTTTTTTACCAAGCTGATCACCAAGCTGTGTATTAAATAACAGAACGTGAGCACAGAGAGCACACATTGCAGAGAGCAATGGGGGTACGTGAGTAACAGGGTCAATATTTTCCAGTGTACACATCTGCTGCAGTCGTTGTGCAAAGGTGCCACTGCGATGGCTCTCGTTCCGTGTTTCATGCAGGTAGCATCAAGCCCGAACAGATACGAATGTCAGTTTCTGATTGCACTCATTTTGGCATCAGTCCAATTTAGATGTACTGATTTGTATGGTATTTTTTACAAATTCAGACAAACAAAATTATGAGAGAGCTAGAAAATCCTATGATGGTTAAGAGTGCTCTGGTCATTGCTCAAGATTTTTATTGTAGTTACTTTCCTTTTCAATAAATGAGGCTAGAATTCCTCATTTATTAAGCTTAAAACAGTATTTTGCATTGAACTGCTCTGAGTTTTTGAACATGGCTGCGACGCAGAGTAGGTGAAGGAAGGCTTGTTCTTCCTCTAC
>NW_011149254.1:0-592 GCF_000146605.3 Meleagris gallopavo | reverse complement strand
TCCTCCCTTGGCCCGCTGACTGCGCATCTTTGGATGCAGCCCAGGATACGGTTGGCTTTCTGGGCTGGAAGGGCCCACTGCTGGCTTGTGTCCAGCTCCCAGCCACCAGTACTCCCAGGCCTTATGGAGCAGGACTACGCTCAGTCCTTTCATCCCCTAGCATGTTTTGGTGGTGGCTGTTCCCTCATCCCAGCTACTGACCCTGCACTTGGATTTGTGGACACTGCTCAGCCTGTTGAGGTCTCTGTGGATGGCATCCCGTCCCTCTGCTGTGTCACTGCACCCCACAGCTTGGTGTCCTTAGGGTGCACTCAACCCCACTGTTGATGTCCCTGATGAAAGGGAAACCCAGATGCTTGTACAAAGTGGGCGTAGAAGCCCTTGGGAGCAGCCCTGCGGAGGACTCGGGGATCCTGGTGGACAAAGAGCTGGACATAAGCCAGTAGTGTGCACTTGCAGCCCAGAAGGCCAACTGTATCCTGGGCTGCATTCAAAGAGGAGCGACCAGCAGGGAGAGGGAGGTGATTCGTCCCCCTCGACTCGGCTCGTGGTGTACCGGCCCCATGTGCAGCACTGCGTCCAGGCCGTGGGG
>NW_011149253.1:0-432 GCF_000146605.3 Meleagris gallopavo | reverse complement strand
TGTGTGTGTGTGTGTGTGTGTGTGTGTGTGTGTCTGTGAAAAGGCTTGTACTGCAATGCTGAGGGAGCAGGAATATAGAAAACACGATGTGGTATTCTACTGAGTTTTCCCAGATTTCTGGTATGACAGTCATCCTCAGTTATGTTGTTCTAAGGTATAAGTGACAGGTTGGTTCATTGCTTAAACTGAGAAAAACTGACACAGTAAAGACAAGAAGGGTGGATAAGGAAACTTGAAAAAAGACGTGGGCTGAAGAATATTGTAGGAGTCACATTATTATGAATGCACAGTTTACCAGCACTTCCTGAAATACTTGCCCTGAGTGGCAGACTAAGATGGTGCAAGGTCTGTGGCTTAGCACTTACTCAGCAACAGCTTTCTGAAAGCTTATTTTTAAGGTTCACAAAAACAAACTGTCACTTTGCACTGGAG
>NW_011149252.1:0-705 GCF_000146605.3 Meleagris gallopavo | reverse complement strand
CTCGAACTTGCAAATGCCTTATTAGAGCTTGTTTTCCCTTCCACTCTTTTCCTGTCTGAATGCAGATGTGTAGCAGTGGAAAACCTCACTAGCATGAATTGTGGCTCGAAATAAAGGCAGAGACATAGTATTCAGAGGTAGGCGTAGTGCATTCTGCATGTAGCCAAGGCGAAGTGCAAACCGCTCCTTTCCGAAGTGCGCACAGGAGCCCGCTCACTCGTCGGAGAAAAGCAGCCGGCTGAAGTGGCCCGTTCTCGGCAAGCGAGAAACACGAGACCGCTGCTGACGGCTGAAAGCGGCATTTGGGGAGAAACGCGATTTCTCGGCCAGCGACGGCAATGTCTCCGGAGCGGTTCAGCTCGAATGCCGCTTTCTACGCGTGAGAGCAAAGAAGTGCGATTCCGATGCCGACAAGTGCGAATTCAGCCTCCTGCACTACCTGCGAGTGGGGGGTTTTTTCTGCGCAGTCCTGAAAGGATCTCTCCCCACTTTCTGAAACGCTCTCCCTGAGAGCACTACAGCTGTCGCTCCTCGAACTTGCAAATGCCTTATTAGAGCTTGTTTTCCCTTCCACTCTTTTCCTCTCTGAATGCAGATGTGTAGTAGTGGAAAACCTGACTAGCATGAATTGTGGCTCGAAATAAAGGCAGAGACATAGTATTCAGAGGTAGGCGTAGTGCATTCTGCATGTAGCCAAGGCGAAGT
>NW_011149251.1:0-439 GCF_000146605.3 Meleagris gallopavo | reverse complement strand
GGCAGCCTGCTGGCTGCTGCTCAACAACACGGGGAACTGCACCACACTGCTTCAAGAGAGGAAGGAAGAAACGGTGCTGGGAACGGGCAGCCAAGGTTTGCAGACAGGTTCCAGGTTGTGCCAGAGATAGGATTATCAGAGTGCTGAGACATTACTTATCACTAAAGGAAACATTTGGGAGCATATTCACAACATCTGCAAAAATTATAACTACTAGGCTCAGTTGGTTTTCCTATGGCTGCACCGTGCTGGGATAATTCTGATGGAAACAATGTCTTCAGATACCACAGTTAAATCCATCCAAAATTATTGTGCAGTGTCTTGGTTCTTGATCACCACTTCTTCCCCACCTTTCACTACTCCAAGCAGCTAGAACAAACTTCTCAGAAGAAATCCAGAGCAGCAGAGACCTGGCAGACCATAACCAAGCACAGCTTGC
>NW_011149250.1:0-743 GCF_000146605.3 Meleagris gallopavo | reverse complement strand
CCACAACTGAAACTGCTGAGTGACCATGGCAGCAGATGCACACATCCCACTTGTTACGGAATAGAACCAGCTGAGCAGTTCAGCAAGGCTGCATTCTATTCCCTCATCAAGCACTTGCTCTCCACCATCTCTCCAAGTGCTTCGGGTTTGTCTGCCCTGAAAATCGGCACTGCTCTTGGGTCAGAGAAGTGAGTTCCACTTTACAAGTACTGGAGAGGTTCTGAGAGGCGAATCTTCAGGTACCCGAGCAAGGAGCAGAAAGTAATTTCGTGCATTCACACCATTCCTGCCTTGGACAAACCAAACCATCAATTCTGCAAACATCCTGTACAGACAAGTAGCACTGCCAACTCACACTTGGAAAGTTACTGACTGTAGGAAATAATTCCTCTTGCCTGTTTTCTTAAGGATTCATTATCTTCCCTGAGCTCGTCCCGACATTTGCTGATCTCCCTCAGTGACGTTTCAAGCTTTTTCACTTCTGCATCCTTCAGCTGTAGAAATATCACATTTCAGACATGATGAACCAGAGCATTTTAGAAACAACTACAATTTCAGTATTCAAACGATCCAACAAACTTCCATTTCCATATTTCAAGTGCTTTAAAGAGAGAAGCATTAAAGCTGGCAAGCACACGATGCCTGCAGATAGCAAACACCAAGCTAAATGGCACCTAAGGCAAGAAGCATCCTTAAGTTACCCACCTCTTTCAGTTTGTCCAGACAGGCCTCTCGCTCCCTGA
>NW_011149249.1:0-589 GCF_000146605.3 Meleagris gallopavo | reverse complement strand
CAAATCAAGTCTTACTAACACTTATTCTTTCCTGGTTTAGTTGTTTTCTTGAAAAATTCAAGAATTGTTCTCTCACACTTGTGATAAATTTCAGGAGGGCTCTCTCTAGAGTTATCCGAAGTAACATGAAGAGAGAAAACAACACTGCAGTTCAATCTCATGTTAAGAGGTAGTGAGGGAGAGTGTAGCTGATAGCTTGACTAGAGAAACCGACTTACCTGACAGAGCTCACGGCAGCTCTCAATAGTACCTTCTCACCTGATTTTGTTTACTTTGTGCGTTCAGTTACACAAGGAGAGAAAAAACAGACTGCACATATTGAACAATAATTCAGCTTACTGTATTTTGCAGGCTTCTTGCCCAGTGTATAATTAAGGCAGGCTGAAGGCCGTGCTTCTCCAGCGCTCGCAGAGTACTTAATCCATGCTGGACAAGAAACTGCAGTTTTGTCACTGATTCTGGCCTGAGTATCAGAAGAAACAGCCCTCAGTTAGTATTTTCTCTTTGTCTTCTATTCACACGTCACCCGTTTGATGAAAACAAGTAACCAGTAGGTTCTAACCTAGCTCACTTCACCTGTGCTCCGTGG
>NW_011149248.1:0-826 GCF_000146605.3 Meleagris gallopavo | reverse complement strand
CTTGCGTTATACTTTGAAAACAAAACAAAAACTGACACTTCAGTAGAAATTTCTTCACAGTCATGGTGCTAAAATTACTATTTTAAAATGTATTGAAAGGACAAAATATTGTTTTACTGTTGTTGTTTTTTTTTCTTTTTTTAAATCTATCCCAGAACATCATTAGTGGCTGATTCTCATTGCAGAATTGTCCTACATATAGCTATATAAACTGAGCTATCCAAGAGAAATTAAAAAAAAATAATCATTTTTTCTTTGTTTCATTTTAATCACTGAAGGCTATAGATTTGACAGGATTGTAGCAGGAAGGTATTAATGTGGCATGAAATAAAGTCCTGCATCAACAATTAAAAGACATAAAGTCATAGCTTTACCTTTTTAAACTGTGTTGTTAATTTTGAAAAATGAAAACCAGTATGGACCAAGAAGCATAATTCATTCCATGCAATTGTAAGAGAGAGAAAAAATATATATATATTTATTTTAGAATAGATTCTACCGTTTTTCATTATTCCTCTAACTCCTTCTTTGTATGTGCTGTCTGTGAAGATATATGAGTATAATATGAGTGTTCACAGCCCTGTATCTGTTCAATGTAATAGTTTATGTTATGGTGTAGTTTTTCACAAGAAGAATAGTTATGGGTGTCATCTTTTCTCAGGTAAATGGAATTTATCTAAGTCCCATTTTTCCAGTTTTTCATGATGGTTCTTGCAGCGGTACTTTCTTCTATGGTTCCTAAGTGACTAATGATTGTTGCTTATGCTGTACTAGTTGTTCTGCAAGCAAGAGGAATGTAAGGGACAAGCCCCAGATGACTATTATC
>NW_011149247.1:0-696 GCF_000146605.3 Meleagris gallopavo | reverse complement strand
AAACCTACCTGCATACAAGCAGCGCACCACATGGGGTGCATGATGTTCATTACCTGCTGGACACATCTCACACCACTGACTGGAGGAGCCCAGGCAATCCTTCAACTCCATCAGGCTGCAAAATGAAATCAGAAGAGACGCAGAACATCATTTAAAACACAACAAGGATGCACACAATGCCCTTAAAAAACACCCACAGCATGGATGCAATTAGCACATAGCCCTATTCATTACAGCCATCCAGCTTGAGATCCTCCAGAAAAGCAGAGCTCACAGCTCTGAAATCAAGCAGGAATCACTCACCCCATTCTAAGGGCTCACCCCACACCCCAAAGGAAACCGTCTCCAGATTCAGATGCTGCTCTTACACCTAGCAGCCCTTCAGTGCACTTGCCATCCCCCAAAAAGAGAAGATCACAGCCCTGAAAGAAAAAAGAAACCACTTACCCCATTCCAAGGACCAATACTCCCCCACACTCTCAAGTGAAGGAAGCAGCTTCCAGGTCCAAATACCTACCAGCCCTTAAGTACGCTCAGGGTTCCCTGCTAAAAACAGAGAGAGCAGCTCCACAATGGAGGAGAAAAAAAAAATAATAAAAAAATCACTCACTCCATCACCAAAGAACAAGGCTTACTCCAAAGGAAGCACTCCCCAGGTTCAGATGCTGCCCCTACTCTTCCCAGCCCTTACATGGG
>NW_011149246.1:0-1044 GCF_000146605.3 Meleagris gallopavo | reverse complement strand
ACTGTCCACTCGTCTATCCCGCCACTTCCTCAGCTTTGTTATACGGATGTCATGGGAGACGGTATCAAATGCCTTTCTAAAATCAAGGTAGATTACATCTACCGCTCTTCCCCCATCCACCCAGCATGTGACAGCATCATAGAAAGGGCCACCCAAGTTGGTCGAGCACGACCTCCCCTTGGTGAACCCATGCTGACTACTCCTGATAACCTCCTTTTTCTCCCCAGCTGTCTGGAGATGGTATCCAGCACAAGCTGTTCCATCACCTTTCCAGGGACGGAGGTGAGGCTGACAGGCCTATAATTACCCGCATCTTCCTTCTTGCCCTTTTTGAAGACCGGAGTGACATTGGCTATCCTCCAGTCTTCAGGGACCTCCCCTGTTATCCAAGACCTCTCAAAAATGATGGAGAGCAGTTCAGCAATGACCTCCGCCAGCTCCCTCAGCACACATGGATGCACCCCATCAGGTCCCATGGACTTGTGGACCTTAGTACTGCCTAGGCACTCACGCACATCCTCTTTCCTGACTAAAGGGAAGTCTCCCATTCCCCAGACCCTCTCCCTAACCTCCAGGGTGTGGGATTCCTGCGGCAGAGCCTTTTCACTGAAGACGGAAGTAAAGAAGGCATTCAGTATCTCTGCCTTCTCAGCAACCCCCATTACCAGAATCCCCCCCTCACTTAGTAGGGGAGCCACATTCTCCCTAATCTTCCTTTTGCTGTTAACATACTTGAAGAAGCCTTTTTTATTATCCTTTATCACTTTAGCCAGATTCAATTCCAGACGGGCTTTAGCCTTCCTCGTTGCATCCCTGCAGGCCCTGACTACATTCCTATATTCTTCCCAAGTGGTCAGACCCTTTTTCCACATTTCATGGACCATCTTCTTTCCTTTGAGCTTGCGCATGAGCTCCTTGCTCATCCACACAGGTCTCCTGCCACCTTTTCCCGATTTCTTGCTCACAGGGATGCACGGATCCTGAGCTTGGAAGAAGAGCTGTTTAAATGCTGACCAGCTCTCAGAGGCCCCTACCTTCTACACC
>NW_011149245.1:0-635 GCF_000146605.3 Meleagris gallopavo | reverse complement strand
CTGCCCCCAGCTGTGCTCGCAGGGCTGCACCCGCCCCAGGTGTTGACCACAAAAACAGGAGGGCAAGGGAATGCCCAAAGGCAAGGGCCAAGAGAACATGGAAGGAAATGCCAAGGATGACGGCCCAGACAATACGGCAGGGAACGCCAAAAACTGAATGCCGACATGAATGTGGCAACACAAAGCCAAGGGGTCATTAGGCCAACAGAATGGGGCAAGGAAACACAAAAATAGGAGGACAAGAGAATGTAATAGTGAAAACAGTGCAAGACCAGAGACAAGCAAGACACAGAACAAAGAGGATAGGCAGCCTTCTGGGCACCATGAAGCGCAATTCAGAGCTCTGGGGGAACCCTATTGTGCCGGGCTCTGGAATGGGTAAACGCTGGCGGGTGTGCATCGCCCTTACCTGCTGGGCAGACAATGACCAGTCAGCAAAGTGAGGTTCCGGGGCATGCCGGGAAATGCACATTCCACTTCCTTGCTGTTTCCACCGAGACCAACACATCTCTCCGTGCAGTTGTTACGGCACTTGGGAGCACCGCAGCTCTGCTGCCACCTGTTGGACACAATACAGTCATGAAGGCACTGCCCTGCATCCGGGCCTCTTGCACAAACCTGTGCTCCTTGCTCGG
>NW_011149244.1:0-891 GCF_000146605.3 Meleagris gallopavo | reverse complement strand
TTTCGAATTAGAATGGTACTTCTGACGGTAATGTGATATTGCTGATTTAAGTGATATTGGTGATTGTAAGGTAGAGGTCATCACACGGAAGCGCACACGGAAACGTTCTGCCAGACTACAACAAGTGCAATGCACTTCGGACGCAGCACAGCGTGCGGGATTCTGCCACTGCACATGGCGGCTAAAGTTCCAGTTTAAAGCCGCTGAGAAATCGGTGTAGCGCTACATCGCGAATGCCGCGTTCTAGCCCTGAGAGCGAAGGCGTGCTATTCCGAAGCCGAGAAGGTGCGAATTCAGCCTGCTGCACTACCTCCGAGCGGGGGTTTTTTCTCCGCCGTCCAGAAAGGATCGCTCCCCACTTTCTGTCACGCTCTCCCTGAGAGCACAACATCTGTCGCTCCTCCAGTTTCCAGGTGCCTTATTAGAGAGGCTTTTCCCTTCCACTCTTTCCTCTCTGAATGCACAAGTGTAGCAATGGAGAACCACACTAAGACCAATTGTCGCTCGAAATAAAGGCAGAGACACAACAGTCTTTCCTGCGGAGAAAGCCCCCCGTTCGGAGGTAATGCAGCAGGCTGAATTCGCACCTTCTCGGCTTCGGAATAGCACGCCTTCGCTCTCAGGGCTAGAAAGCGGCATTCGCGATGTAGCGCTACACCGATTTCTCAGCGGCTTTAAACTGGAACTTTAGTCGCTATGTGCAGTGGCAGAATCCCGCACGCTGTGCTGCGTCCGAAGTGCATAGCACTTGATGTAGTCTGGCAGTACGTTTCCGTGTGCGTTTCCGTGTGATGACCTCTACCTTACAATCACCAATATCACTTAAATCAGCAATATCACATTACCATGCAGAAGTAACAGATTTAATTCAAAAAATTACAACTTTTCAAC